>NW_026899249.1:0-5000 GCF_033153095.1 Gastrolobium bilobum
GATCCGCTCCTGCCATAGCCATCGGACTAGCTTGGAAAACTGGCTCCTGCCCGCTCATGTAAGGGTGCTCAGACGCCGCCTGACTAGGACCTGCCGCATACTGCGATCCGTGATGATAAATCGGCTGTGACCCGTAAGTAGGACCAAATGCTGGAGGTCTAAACCATCCCTGAGTCTCGACCACTGGTCTAGGTGCCATAATCGGGACAGGCTCAGCAGCAACTCTCTCACGTCTACGTCCTAATCCGCGTCCCTCCCGTCTATTACGAGGAACATCCACGATCAACTGAGGATCAGGCTGAGTCTGCACCGGGGGGGGGGGGGTGCCTCAGGTCCAGGCTCATCAACTCGTGAACTCTCACGAAACATCCCAATAATCTGGCCTATCTCCTCGTGGATATACTGTAGTCCAAATCGAGGAAACTCCTCCGCCGTTGTTGCATGATAAAGCATTTCAAGACCGTCAATCTACATATTACGAAAAAATGTTAGAAATGTGAAACAAATGTAAAATAAGTACAAAACTCACCATGCGCCCTATCTTTGCTGCCCTCCGAGATATGTAGCGCTTTCCCCTCTCTCTGTACCACTCCATGTACGCATGATTAGGTGACATCAAACCATATAATGGAGGTGGCAGTACAATATGCTGAATCCTGGTATTTCATCGATCAATGTGAGCCCTGAGCTTACGTCTCCAGTTCTCTTCAACCTTCCCCCGTAGAGTATGATCATGTATTCCTCTCAATTTTCTAGATTTTTCCGGGATGGGTTGATTAAGACCGAACTGTCGCATGCACCTATCCGGTTGACATGCCTCAACTGTGTGGAAGTAGATAATAGGTGTGGGAGCAAGCCACATATACTGCTGCTCTGGAGTCACGTCAAACCACTCATATTTTATATATGGCTGCCACACCACCTACAAACAAAATGTGAAAAAATATATAGAGTTACAAAAAAAATAAACCCATAGACAAATAACAACATCGTAAGTATCTAACACCAAACCTCATCTCTACAGAGTGTGTCCAATGTTGCCCGATAATGGGTGACCTCATGAGGTTTAAACTTTTGTACAACATTAAACCTGTCAATCAGAAACATTATCAACCATACATAATCGTCCAAAGTCAAGAAGTATACAGTTAGTATATACATTATTAACTATACATTATCGAAATCAAATGAAGTAAATAAATCATACCGGCATCCATAATGTGTGCCCGGCTCTGGATGAGGAGGAAGGGGTAGAGCAATGGGTGGGAATCGTATCCATGCCCAAATTTGAAGGAGAATATGGCAACCACCCATGTCGCTTCGACGGGCATCTGTCACTTCGCACAAATTCCTGAACAAGTGTGTCAAAACTACAGATCCCCAACTGAACGACCAATGTCCTCAAATCCTCCACCTAGCAACGGGACAAGCCGGCAACCAAAATTGCTACCTCCAGACTTGTCCGCCAGCAACCAAGTCCCCAACATCCGGGCAATGTGGGCTTTTGTAAAGTAGATCTCGGCAGCATGATTCCCCTCATGATCAGTCCACCGGGTATAATGCCGATCCAAGAATGAGATGCGGAGGTCGCCGGAATGATGGAACTCACCGGCCTCTGAAACATGTCCAAAAACAGCAGCACTAGCCGCGTGCCAATCCTCAGAGGTCGATCCGATGACGACACTACCGCCGGTCGGCAAGCCCAAGATGTCTGCCACATCTTGTAAGGTGATCGTCATCTCACCTTGGGTCATGTGAAAGGTATGTGTCTCTGGTCTCCACCTCTCGACCAGAGCACTAATTAAAAATGTATCTATCTGTGATAAATTACGCAGTTATCACGTGTTAACGAATTTTATTAAATAATTACATAAATACAAAACGACATAAATAACATACATGGATATGTTGCATCCTGGCAACATGTATGAAACCCGCCTGTCTGAGGTACTCTTCCACAACCTGTGGAATAGCACCGGTAGGTGGGCCCCCTTGTGGCTTCCCACGCCTAGTCTTAATCTTTCTTACATGCTCAGTATTCCACACTCGCTGTGAAATATGACCTTTCTGCGTCCTCTGACGAAGGACCTCCCACCTGTAGGGTCCAGGTATGATCCACATGCTGGGATCGGTGGGCTCTACATCCGAATCAGATCCCGAAGAAGATGATGACTCAGCCATTATCCTCAACTAACTACAAAGTTATGCACTCCCGCATTAATAACATCATACATACGAAATTTACAAAGTCTCTAACACTATTTATAAATCACTAATTAATATGCTAAACCCTAATACATAATTAAAAATCGGTAATAATAATAACTACGTAATAATAATATTACTATATCATTACAACATTCATAGCATGACACAAAATTTCTAAGTGACTATCCTAATGTTCCAAGTCTCTAATATACAATCAATCCTAACATGTATTACTAACTAGCACTGTAATTTAAATGTATACATATGAGGTATTATGACCTTACCTACGTTGGCAGAGCTTCGCTACGAACCGCAGTTAGAGAGAGGTTGGAGAGAGGTTAGAGAGGTAAATGAGTAAGGAGTGAAAAAAGGAAAGTGGGGTATATATAGGTTGCACATGAGACGCCCTCTTTGGGCGTCACATGTGACGCCCCAGTGGGGCGTCTTCTCTAGGGGATAGACGCCTCACTGGGGCGTCACATGTGACGGCGTCATTGTGTGTAATTTTTAACAAAACAGCATTAAATACGTAATTATTTTAATTAATTACATTATTTTCATTTTTTTGCAACAGATATGTAATTTTTAACAAAACAGCATTAAATACGTAATTATTTTAATTAATTACATTATTTTAATTTTTTTGCCTTTTGAAAGGTGTATTTTTATTTCAAATCCTAATTGTTATGTGTGTTTCTCTCTTGATGGTGACATTTGACCATAACCTTTTTTAGTGTCATATCAGTAAGAATAATAATTTCTCTTGACGTTATGGTGATAACTATCACCAACAAATCAAGATCTATCATATCGGATAATGGGAACTATTGTATCAAGCTTTTTCATACCATTTTCAATTAGAAATGACCTTTGCAGCATTTGACTCCTTACTGCAGAAGGATTTAGTCGCACATTTGAAAAATAGCCCAAAAAATAAAATGAATGCTTGGATAATTGGTTTAATTGGTTTATATGGATCGTTTCCGGTTGATACCAAATATAAAAATGACATTGCCAGAAATGGATAAAATAGTATTTCCATTTTTTAATCAAAATAGGTGTATTCTTTGTAGCTAGAATGGATTTTCCTTGATATCTAACATAATGAATGAAAGGATCTTTGAAGAATGATAAGGTAGGCGAAAAATCCTTAGAAAATACTTCTACAAGATGTTCCATTTTTGCATAGAAATAGGTTCGCTCAAAAAGAACGCTAAAAGATTTTAATCGTAAATGAGATGATTTATTACGTAGAAAAAGGAAGATAGATTCGTATTCCCATACATAAAAATTATACAGAAACAATAAAAATCTTGGATTACTTTTTGAAAAAGTAAAAATCAATTTTTCTGGAGTAATAAGACTACTATTCCAATTACAATACTCATAAAGAAACAACCTTAATAAATGAAAGAAAGGGGTATCTTTCAACCAGTATCGAAGAGTTTGAACCAATATTTCCAGATGGATAGGATAGGGTATTCGTATATCTGACACATAGTTTAAATATGTAAATTTATCCTCGAAAAGGGGAAAAATTGAATGAATTGATCGCAAATTATTATACGATTTTACTATTTGTGTTTCCTCTAAAAAAGAACTTAATTGTGGGGAAAATGAAATTTCCACAACGACGGTAAATCCCCCTGATATTACTCGAGAATCTAAATACTTGTTATACGCCAAAAATTTATTTTTGTTAAAATCATTAGCAGAAAGAATCAAAGGATTCTGTTGATACATTCGAGTAATTAAACGTTTTACAATTAGTAAACTAGATTTCTTGTCATAACCTTCATTTTTTAGGAAAATGGATCTATTTAAATCATGTCCGTAAGCGATTCCATAAATATACTCCCGAAAAATAAGTGGGTATAGGAAGTCCTGTTGACGGGATCTATCAAATTCTAAATATACTGGGTATTCCTCCATTTTTGAAATTCGATTGGTTCAAGGGATCTGGAATTCAGTGGATTATCAAATGATACATAGTGCGATACGGTCAAAACAGGGTATTCTACTATCTAATAGATTAGACTAAAAAACGAATCGAAATAGATACAATACTTAGAAAACAAGTAAAACCCATCAACGGATTCTCTCACCTCGCTTTTTTCCTTTTCATCTAATTTAGGATAACAAGCTAGTTCTAAATCCTTTATTTTTATTTATCTTTTTATCTCAGACCAATCGCTCTTTTGATTTTGGAAAAAAAAATCTTAACTTTATCAATATACTCTTTCTTCTACACATTTATCGCCACCCCATAACATAATGGAGAATAGCTAATAATAAGGACTCTTAAAAAAAATCAAAAATTAATTCGGGGAAAAAGCCTTTCCCATACAAAGCACTAATCTATTTTTAACGTACAAATTAGATGGGATAATCATTCAAATTCAAAATGAAAGCTCGTTGCTTTTTGTTTCCCTATAATTATAATTGGAGCCACCAAACTCTATCCCTTTATTCATTCAACCCAACTGAACTGAATTTTTTTGCTCCGAGCGGACAATTCAAATCAAAGAAAAAAACAAAAGATATGGGCCAGATCCAACAAGAATGAAAATTTTTTTAATTCACCATTGATACGACATGCTGTTTTTTCCATTCATTCCTTTCTGGATCAGTCGTGGTCTTACAAACTCTACCGGTGGTATGGATGAACCAATTGTTTCATAGAAATGTGTAAAAAATGGAGTCGCGCTTAAAAGCCGAGTACTCTACCGTTGAGTTAGCAACCCAAACCCAATTCATAAAAAATACAGGGTGCGTAGATCATCAAATCGCAA
>NW_026899249.1:10000-79002 GCF_033153095.1 Gastrolobium bilobum
TGGTTAACAATGGCTCTAATGGGAGGTTTTGCTAGAATAGGCAATAATGAAATCACTGTTTTAGTAAATGATGCAGAGAGGGGTAGTGACATTGATCCGCAAGAAGCACAACAAACTCTTGAACTAGCAGAAGCTAACTTGAATAAGGCTAAGGGCAAGAGACAAACAATTGAGGCAAATCTAGTTCTCCGACGAGCTAGAACACGAGTAGAGGCTATCAATATGATTTCGTAACAAGTTGGTGTGTCCTAATAATTACAAATTCTAAATTAAAAAGTTAAAATTTAAAAGGAACAAAAAAAAAGAAGAAGGGTGAGAAAAGATAAAAAAGAAGAATAAGTAAACAAAACAAGGTGGGTCGAAAAACTTATTAGATACCATCGATTCCGGTATCTAATAAGTTATACCTATTATACCTTACCTACTATTGGATTTGAACCAATGACTCCCGCCGTATGAAAGCAATACTCTAACCACTGAGTTAAGTAGGTCATTTATCACCCTAAATAGAGAAAAGGTACCTATCTATCAGATCAATGAATTATAAATGTAATCTTACTTAATAAGCAATACTAACGCAATTATGAATCAAAGAAATTGGAACATGTAATATGAATCTTGACAAGAAATTGTATACACAATATGATAAAATATGGAACAAAAACACTAAGGGCTATAGCTCAGTTAGGTAGAGCACCTCGTTTACACGCGCGCCAATGTTTTTTTTTTTTTTTTCAGAGGAGTCCATCATATAAAATAATCAAAAGAGTTGATCTTTTTGAAAAATCGATGTCTTACTCTTAGGGAAAAAAACAAGAGAACAATAGCCTGACGAAGAGTTTAGTCACCAAAAAGAATCCATAGTTGATTTGATATATTGATATGGTGAATACCCAGTCTATTCAATGCCAGGCATAACAAGTATAAGGACTCAAAAAAAGTCTCTTTTCTCCTATATTATGAACTTTAAGGTGTATGAAGTTTCATTTCTTATTACTTTAGTTTAAGTAGGTAGATAGAGAGTCCATTTAACTTAAGTTGATACAGGCCAAAAGCAGACCTATGTCAGGATAATCCTTCTTTGAAATACTTTGGTAGTGCTCTTAGATTCTAATCCACCGAGCACAGGGAGTCATTTCATTTTTCTTTCTATCAAGAAAAAAGATGGTAGACTAACTGATATTTCTATCAGTTAATGAAAAAGCCCAATGCAAAGAAAATGCACGTTGGGTCTTTCAAACAATTCAAATCATTTGAAAAAAAAAAATCAGTTTGATCTGTTTTACCGAGAAGGTCTACGGTTCGAGTCCGTATAGCCCTAATTATTTTTATTCCTGCGGATCTAAATTAAATATCTAACATCTCTCATTCTTAACCCCCATCTCGTTACTAAATACTCTCTATTTCTAATCTATTAGTATTAATAGATTACTATATAAATAGTATTTGTACTACAAATAGTAGTAGAAAAGATTTTTAAATTTCCATTCCAATTTCCATATAAATATTATCATATTCGATAAAATAATAATAATCTTATTATACTTGGATACCTTCTAAATTTTGTTAGAAACGATTGAATTCAATTCAAATTGAATAGAAAGTGAATCTATTATAAATTAATGAATGTTAATCTAGAATTCTTCTGTTCCTATAGAATACTATTCTATAGGAACAGAATAATTCTAAAATTTGGAATTGAAATCGACTAATAATTAACCCCAATCCGGTATATTTTCTTTACTTTATAGGAGTACGTTTATGTTTTTGCTTTATGAGTATGATATTTTTTGGGCATTTCTAATAATATCGAGCTTTATTCCTATTTTGGCATTTCTAATTTCTGGAATCGTAGCCCCGATTAGGAAAGGGCCAGAGAAACTTTCTAGTTATGAATCGGGAATAGAACCAATGGGCGATGCTTGGTTACAATTTCGAATCCGTTATTATATGTTTGCTCTAGTTTTTGTTGTTTTTGATGTTGAAACGGTTTTTCTTTATCCATGGGCAATGAGTTTTGATGTCTTGGGGGTATCCGTATTTATAGAAGCTTTCATCTTCGTGCTTATTCTAATTGTTGGTTCAGTTTATGCATGGCGAAAGGGGGCGTTAGAGTGGTCTTAATTTTTGAATATTTAGACAATAAAAAAAAAACATTGAGACAGTTATGAATTCAATTGTTTCCCCTTCGAACGAACAACCCAAAATTCAGTTATTTCCACTACATTAAATGATCTTTCAAATTGGTCAAGACTATCCAGTTTATGGCCACTTCTCTATGGTACCAGTTGTTGCTTCATTGAATTTGCTTCATTAATAGGATCACGATTCGACTTTGATCGTTATGGACTGGTGCCACGATCTAGTCCTAGGCAGGCAGACCTCATTTTAACAGCGGGAACTGTAACCATGAAAATGGCCCCCTCTTTAGTTCGATTATATGAACAAATGCCCGAACCAAAGTATGTTATTGCTATGGGAGCCTGTACAATTACGGGGGGGAATGTTCAGTACCGATTCTTATAGTACAGTTCGGGGAGTGGATAAGCTAATTCCGGTAGATGTCTATTTGCCAGGCTGTCCACCTAAACCGGAGGCTGTTATAGATGCTATAACAAAACTTCGTAAGAAGATATCTCGAGAGATCTATGAAGATAAAAAGGGTTCTCAACGAAAAAATAGGTGTTTTACTACCAACCACAAGTTTCATGTTGGGAGAAGTACTCATACGGGCAACTATGATCAAGGACTATGCTATCAATCGCTATTGACTTCAGAGATACCCTCTGAAACATTATTTTTCAAATAAAAAAAGTTCAGTATCCTCCCACAAAGTGGTGAATTAGATAGGATACTTTGGTACAAAATAAAAGAAGAAATAGCAAATCAATCTTCAAAAATTTCATCGCAATAAAAATAGGAAATATTTATACCAAACTTATAAAAATAAAAAAGGGCAGGAGAAGTAAAAAAAATGCAGGGTCGTTTGTCTGCTTGGCTAGTCAAACATGGACTAGTTCATAGATCTTTGGGTTTCGATTACCGCGGAATAGAAACCTTACAAATAAAGCCCGAAGATTGGCATTCCATTGCTGTCATTTTGTATGTATATGGTTACAATTATCTACGTTCTCAATGTGCCTATGATGTATCACCGGGAGGACTGTTAGCTAGTGTGTATCATCTTACAAGAATAGAGTATGGCATAGATCAACCAGAAGAGGTATGTATAAAAATCTTTGTCCCGAGGAAAAACCCCAGAATTCCTTCTATTTTCTGGGTTTGGAAAAGTGCGGATTTTCAAGAAAGGGAATCTTATGATATGTTCGGAATCTTTTATGATAATCATCCGCGTCTGAAACGTATTTTAATGCCAGAAAGTTGGATAGGATGGCCGTTGCGTAAAGATTATATTACCCCTAATTTTTATGAAATACAAGATGCTCATTAAATGTAAATGAGAAAAATAAAAATAAATGAGCCGGATTACATTTATAATTTATCTGAGATGAATTTAGACTATTCAAACCCCGGAACTTCCCTAGATTAGACTTTTTGGTCTTTCAACCAACTAATCTAACAATTTGAATATTCTTGAAAAAGTATTCATCTTCTTTCTTGCAGCGAAGAAAAAAAGGCAAACAAAATAGAATAATTCATTTTTTAGATACAGAATATACCTAGAACATACACCTACTCTTTACTCATGTAGAAAGAGTATATCTCCAGACACCTAGATGAAGAAAGATATAGCATGATATAAACCACTAATAAAAAAAGAAATATGTATCTATTCCCAAAATTTATATTTATTCAAATGAATATTGGGAATAGATACTCATACAAACAAATTATGTGCCAGGAACCAGATTTGAACTGGTGACACGAGGATTTTCAGTCCTCTGCTCTACCAGCTGAGCTATCCCGACCATTCTTGACGCATCATACTCATTTTATTAGATTACTTTAATCTATGTCAACTAAAAAAACACGAAAAAAAAAAAAGAAGACTTTGTCAGTTTTAATATAATTATAGTAATTCTTATGTATTGTTAATCATTTATATGAGGATTCCTTGCTCAAAAATAAGATGTTTATTTGTACATTTCTCATATAGAAAACGAATTCTACATCTATCATATATATGGAATTCCATATTCCAAATATATTTCACATATTCCAAGACTTGTGATTGTGATAAGAAAAATAAAAACTCCACTCAAATCCAAATAGACTGAATAAGACACATAACGAATCAAAAAAAGGGATATCGGATAATTAGAATTAGAGAGTAGAACGGGCATTTTGGGGATAGAGGGACTTGAACCCTCACGATTTCGAAAGTCGACGGATTTTCCTCTTACTAGAAATTTCATTGTTGTCGGTATTGACATGTAGGATGGGACTCTATCTTTATTCTCATTTGATTAATCAGTTCTTCAAAAGATCTATCAGACTAGGATGGAGTGAATTATTTAATGAATGAATATTCTATTTTTCTTCAACCTTGAATTGATTCACAACTTTCGTTTGTGATAGAGATATTCACAAATAAAATAGTATTTTAGTACATATGTACTAGACATATGTATAGATATATATATCTATGTTTATCCTTGATTCTTTCTGAAATTTTGATGGAAGGATTCCTCTTTCCTAGTAGGAATTCCTACTACAAAAGGAAATGTTGTCAACTCCATTTGTTTTGTTAGAACAGCTTCCATTTAGTCTCTGCACCTATCATCGCTTTCTGAGCTTTTCTTTGTTTTCGGAAAACGGGATTTGGCTCAGGATTGCCCATTGTGAATTCCGGGGTTTCTCTGAATTTGAAAGTTTTCACTTGGTAAGTTTCCATACCAAGGCTCAATCCAATTAAGTCCGTAGCGTCTACCAATTTCGCCATATCCCCTTTTTCTTTGAGATTGGGACCTCATTAGGATTCGGATGATTTCTTATTTCAATTATGAGAATGATGCCTGAACTGTTGAATTCATTAAATGCCGATTCCTATATTGAAAAATGGTTCCTCCTATTGGATTGATTTTTTTCGTCCATACAGATACCCATATTTGGTCGAATCAGAAATCATTCTATTATTTCCGTAGTCGTAATTCAATATACACAGATATATACTACGTATATATCTATTTGATTTGCCCCCCCGCTTCTAAAATTTAGATATGTAATATGGAATACTCGAACGGTCGATTCTTTCTCTTTTTTTGTCTTAGTTTTTCTCTTTCCGAATGAAAACAAAGGAATCTTTCATTATGATCTGGATTGGGCCTTTCGCTTATTTTATTAGAGCGGACAGACCCCTATTAATAATAAAACTAAAATGAGAATGTTCTTTTTTTTTTTTAGAAATCAAAAAGAACATATCCTATTTTATAGTTTCTATATATAGAATATAACACTATAAAATAACAAACATATACTATTACATATAGAATATATATAAAATAGATATATAATAGATATATAGAATTCAATATATTTTGAATATATATTATTCAAATAATAGAAAGAATTAAAAAAAATGAATAAAAAAAAAAATAAATCATATTTGAATTAGAAACTGAAAAAAAATCTTACTATTTAATTAAGATGAAGATCTTGTTTTCTTTAGAAACATAATATATCCTATAAAAAACTATTAATTGTTATCTTCTTTATGTTATGTACTAGAATATCAAATAGATAATAAATATAGGATATTCTATATTTGATTTGTTTTTTTATTCGTATTAATTTAATTTAATTACGACATAGTAATTAGGTTATGAATAGGTAATACTAAACAGTTAATAACGAAGATCCCAGTAGTTTATTAAACTCGTCCGCATATGCAATCTTTTTTATGTGAGCCCGCTTAGCTCAGAGGTTAGAGCATCGCATTTGTAATACGATGGTCATCGGTTCGATTCCGATAGCCGGCTTTTCCCTATTTGTTTTTTTTTTACCTAATTGATAATGTGCCTTTTCTTTATTTAAGAAATTGGGGGAATTCGATCTTTTTCGATCTCTGTAGAACAAACCAATAAAAGAACCTACTTTTTTTATTTTCTATATACAATAGAATAAGGTTCGTATATTGATTTAATTCATCTAATTCTTTTTTATTTGTTATTTAGTTTAGTTTTAATTTATAATATTTTCGTTTTTAAAGGAGTCTTTATGTCACGTTACAGAGGACCTCGTTTCAAAAAAATACGTCGTCTGGGGGCTCTACCAGGACTAACTAGTAAAAGACCTACAGTGGGAAGCGAACTTAGAAACCAATCGCGCTCCGGTAAAAAATCTCAATATCGTATTCGTTTAGAAGAAAAACAAAAATTACGTTTTCATTATGGTCTTACAGAACGACAATTGCTTAAATACGTTCGTATAGCCGGAAAAGCTAAAGGGTCAACCGGTAGGGTTTTACTACAATTACTTGAAATGCGCTTGGATAACATACTTTTTCGATTGGGTATGGCTTCGACTATTCCCCAAGCCCGTCAATTAGTTAACCACGGACATGTTTTAGTCAATGGTCGTATAGTAGATATACCAAGTTATCGTTGCAAACCTCGAGATATTATTACATCAAGGGATGAACAAAAATCTAGAACTCTGATTCAAAATTATCTCGATTCAACCCCCCGTGCGGAATTGCCAAATCATTTGACTCTTCACCCATTCCAATATAAGGGATTAGTCAATCAAATAATAGATGGTAAATGGGTTGGTTTGCAAATAAATGAATTGTTAGTTGTAGAATATTATTCTCGTCAGACTTAAACCTAACTAAAAGAATAGGGTTTTGATACGAGAACTTTATACCATTCCTATATCATAGACATGGATATAGGAATATTTTCGTTCCTTGCCTACCCTTTCTTCCACATGAAAGAAAGTTTGAATAGCAGTATCCGTTGTTACTTGAAACATTGGGTCAGTAACATCGATGAATTTGATAAAGGTGCGGAAAGAGAGGGATTCGAACCCTCGGTAAACAAAAAAGCCTACATAGCAGTTCCAATGCTACGCCTTGAGCCACTCGGCCATCTCTCCCACATAATGATTATGCTGCATAAACCGAGTGAATAATGAGTCATTCATATTCCCGGGTAGGCGCATACAATCAATTCCAACTAAAAAAGAAAAAAGTTTTTCCTTTTTATCAAATTATAAAAGAACCCCCTCTTCGGGGCCTTAAAATAAACAAATTTGATTAATGAGTGTGTTTTTACGTTATTTCGTACTGTATTGTACAATTCCTTTGTTTGTGGGATTATTTTCTCACGCGAGAAATAATTAAAAAATTCATAGAATAGATTGCTACCCATGCCTAAATCTCAGATAAATGGAAATTTTATTGATAAGACCTTTTCCATTGTAGCCAATATCTTATTACAAATAATTCCGACAACCTCGGGAGAAAAAGAGGCGTTCACTTATTATAGAGATGGTGCGATTTGATTCTTTTTTTGTTTTACCAACCTCAGTCGTAGGAGAAAGAAACATTCTCCGGATAGGAAGAAAAAAATTGAAAAAAAAACCTACGTTTGCTGAGGGTGACATTTGTAAATAAAACGATGAATTCCCTCTGTCGCGTATCCCCGATTAATGCAGCCTGATATGCTTCAATTTTAAGTTTATAGTATTAAGCGAAAGGTTATACCTATACCTATGGAGTTAGCCCAACCCTACTCCATTAGTACCAATAGGCAGCACGGAGGAAGAAGCACTACGTTTAGGAATCAACAACACGAAAACTTTGTAAAAAAAATCTCTCTCCTTTTTCTTATGAGATCGGAACTACCAAGAATGGTTAGGGCAACAAACATCCATCTCGTTCGTATTTTGGATATCCATATAACCATCGAAGACTGTTGAAGTGACTAATTCCGGGAAATTGAGCGGCGTTGGGGACAAAGAAATTGTTGGAGTTGCCTTTTTTTTTTTATCCAGTACCAACATACTTGATATTCAGAAAAAAGATCTTTTACAGGAAGGTTGGCTAGAGATTTCTTGTAAAAAAAAAAACACTAGCCCCACTCAGTTGATAAAGAGAATACTTCAATCTTTTTTGATTCTATGTAGTATTTTTATCATTATACACATTTATACACATAAAGGAAGGAGGAGCCGTATGAGGTGAAAATCTCATGTACGGTTCTGGAACGGCGATTCTATGAACCGAATAACGACCGTAACGGATGTCGGCTCAATCGGAAGGAAATTATGCAGAAGCTTTACAGAATTATTATGAGGCTATGCGACTGGAAATTGATCCTTATGATCGAAGTTATATACTTTATAACATAGGCCTTATCCACACAAGTAACGGAGAACATACGAAAGCTTTGGAATATTATTTTCGGGCACTCGAACGAAACCCATTCTTACCCCAAGCTTTTAATAATATGGCCGTGATCTGTCATTACGTGCGATTATCTCCACTATAGAAAGAAAAAAGAAAAGAACGAACACATTTACGAATACTAATAAATACTAAAAAAAAAATAAAATAGGCTTTCTACATATATATCGTCCAAAGCAACGATTTCATGGAACACCAAGATAAAGAACTCCCACTAAATCATAGTGTCATCAAACAAAACAATACCCATATGAGCAGTATGCTCTTGAAAGACCTTAGGCACTAAGCCTTTAGTAAGCGGATTCGCAAGCATGGAGTTCGTCCCCACGTGCTATGTAGCACCGATACCGACACGAGACACGTGACACGATACGACACGACACTACGACACGATAATTCTAAAAAATATTAGATTTCGACACGTTAGGACACGTTTTAATATTAAATAATATTTTTAATTTATATAGTGTATATTATATTTAATATTCAATAACTTAACAAAAAAATGAAACTAAACTTATAATATTCATCAATTTTGCAAAGAAACATAATATATCCCAAATATTTATATTAAACTTAATAAAATGGTAATCGTAACCCAACAAATCTAATAGTTGGAACTAAAAACTCAACGCAACGCAACATTTGAATCTCTTTTTGAATTTCTATAACGCGTGTTAGAGTGTCGGGGAGTGTCGGAGTGTCGAAGAGTGTCGGAAAGTGTCGGACACGACACGTCAGGAATTTTGAAGTGTCGGTGCTTCATAGCCCACGTGTTCTATGGAAATCTGACCACTCTGAACTCTTTCTTTAACAACCAGAAACTTTATATTGATGTGCTTTGATTTTGAAGAGCTTCTATTATTGTTGGAGTACAACACTGCTGACTTATTGTCACAATAAATCTTTAGTGGCTTTTCAACACCACTTACTATACACAGCCCTGTGGCAAAATTTCGCAGCCATACCCCATGGTTGGACGCCTCAAAACAAGCTACAAATTCAACGGCCATAGTAGAGGAAGCTACAAGTGTCTGGTTAGCACGCTTCCAAGAAATAGCTCCTCCAACTAACATGTAGACATAACCTGACGTGGATCTTTTACTATCTTGGCATTCAGCAAAATCGGAGTCAGAATACCCATTGATCTCTAATTCATCTGACCTCCGATATGCGAGCATGTAAACTTTTGTTCTCTTTAAATACCGCATAACCCTATTGGCTGCTTTCCAATGATCCACTCCTGGATTGCTCAAGTATCTACGTAATACTCCTACTATAAATGATATATCAGGGCGAGTACAAATCTGGGCATACATAAGGCTTCTTACTATCGAAGCATAAGGTACCTTTGTCATTTCCATCAGCTCAAGCTTACCTTTGGGGCATTGACCGAGACTGAACTTGTCTCCTGTAACACCCCGTATATATCCGGTAATGTTATCATACTATCGTATTAAGCTGCGCTTAATTAAAAATGTGGAATATCTTTTTCTTTTCAATTATGACGTCATTAACATTACCAACTTGCTTATTAATCAATTAATAAAACATCACCTTATGCAATTGCAATAAAACAGTTAACTGAAATACCTCATTAATTAAAATAACATAAGTATGTCTCTAGTCACGAAGCTACAACACGTAGACCGGGCCAACTAGCAGTTTATACAACTCAGACTAACAGTACTAACAACATAGTGGCATGGACAACTCCCATGCTCACCCAAATAAGGCAACAAAGCCCAACATAAGTCTCAACATCAACATTATAATAATAATGCGGAAAACATAAACAGCATCCAGTCCAGTCATGCTAGCAACTAAGCAGTAAAATCATCAACTAAGCTCTGGCCTCCTGCCGCCAGAGGCATCAGTCACCATACTACCTGAACCTGAAATAAGCATTCCCCAAACGTGGGGTGAGATCTCTAAACAAGAAATCTCAGTAAGGCAAGGGGCCCTCAAGGATCTTCCACCCCAAGCTCACTTTTACATGTGCAATATAAGTTTAAAAGCAGTTTATCATCATCAGTTCTAAAATAGTGCAATGCAGCAGATAATCATGTCATGTGTGTCAATACTATTCTACTGATTAGAGAAATGCAGGAATACGTCTATTACCCACACAATATGCAAGACGCTACTTGCACCCACCCACAGACTCACCATCTTGTATGATGCCACATACTCAGGCTTACCGACTAAGTGGAAACAACACATACATATTATAGGCCATTGCACATATCAGCTCAAAAGCATTTCAAAATATCCAAAGCATGTAACACAGCATGCATATAACCATACCCCATGGGACATGGTGGAACCACAACATGGCTAAACCGATGACATGAAAGCTTACCTTGCAAGCTAACACCCAAAGCCAAGAGTCCACAGCTCAAAGTCCAAACACAACAGATTCACAATCTGTTATGGACCAACAATACATCAACAATCATACTCTTCATGTATACAACATAAAGACAACGCCTTTTCATTACGTTTTACGTCTTAAGGCTTCTCACCAAGCCATAAGCCCTTAATCATATGATTCTTACTTGCATTAATTAATTACAGAAGTTGAACTTCCTCAAACTAGGGTCCACAAACCCATAGATCAATTCTGGATGAACAGTACGCTACTGTTCCTCGCAAACCCAGAATATCCGGATATTCCTCGGGGACATATCCGGATATGCAATATCAGGATATCTAAAAGGCAATATCCGGATATCCAATATCCGAATATCACTCTGGAAATATCCGGATATCCAGATCCCCATATCCGGATACCTATATCCGGATATCAATATTCGGATATTCCACGGCAAATATCCGGATATTTCGCGACAGAATGCAGTTTCTGCATTTCGCGAAGATATCCCTCCAAGGTTCCATTTTTAACACTTCCAGAAGCTTAAACATGCATATTAAGTTTCATTGAGGTTCAAATGACATTTGGTTACTTGTTTAATTCATTAAACATGCCAAGACTTCATCTTTAAGCAACAAAACTCAAGACCAAGGTTGGTATAACTTACCACAGCTTAAACTCAGCAAAATGGGTGCTCTTGGAGCTCACACCACAGCTCCAAGGTACTGACTTCAAGGGTGCACGAAAATACCACCCAAGCAAGGATCTTTCTTCACAAAGAAGGCTCCTTGGAGCTCCAACAACCCAAGGAAGCACTCCCACACCAACCAACACAGAAACAACCCCTCTCCTTCACACACTCAGCCCTCTCAAACTCAAAAAAGACACCTAAAGCACTCACCCATGCTCACACTCAAGTATTTACTTGATCAAGAAGAGAAACAATGATCAAAGATGGTGTCTTTGGTGAGAAAATGAAGAAGAAAGCCTTAGGAACAAGTGGGGAAGGAGGCAGCAGCCCAAGGCACAAAACTCACGTAGAGTGGCTGAAGAATCAGCCAAGGGTTTAGTGTCAAGCACTATATATAGGTGGTTAAGTCACTAACACACAATATTAACTTTAATTGCTACGCTTAGCAATTTAATCCCAAACTCAGGATTCTTAACCTACTCAATTTTTCAAGAATTATTATATTTTTCTTATATTTTTCGGAGCACCTTTCCGGTACGCGCTTTTCATAGCCAGTACCCGTTTCCGGCACCAGTTCTCATTATTTTGACTTGAAACTCGTTTTACAAGTCCTACATATTATTATAGTAATTATCATGTACTTATTATAATTTTTCGGGATACTTTTTCGGTACGCATTTATACCGACTAGCAGAACCGATATCTGCACTTTTCTTCCGAAAAGTGACTTTCAGCATTCTTAATCACTTACTATAATTATTAGAGCCTCATAATAATTAATAGGATCAATTATGGAATTATTTCCTAATTTCACATAATTAATTAATTAATTAATTAACTTCCTTAATTAACGGTGCAGGTTCTTACATCTTCCTTAGATATGGGCGTCTCTTGATGTACAATCCTTCATGCCAAATCTATCCAGAATCTTTTCAAAGTAGGACTTTTATGATAATCGTAGGATACCTTGAGAACGATCTCTAAATGTCTGTATTCTTAAGACAAAAGATGCATCACCAAGATCCTTCATCTCAAAAATTTTAGTGAGAAATTTCTTGGTTTCATGCAATAAGCCTATATCGCTGTTGTCAAGTACTATATCATCAACATATAGTATTAAGAATATGAATTTACTCCCACTGAACTTGTGGTACACACAATCTTCTACTAAGTTCACCTCAAAGCCATAGGAGATGATAACCTAATGAAATTTGTGATACCATTGACGAGAAGCTTGCTTAAGGCCATAGATAGACTTCTTTAATTTGCAAACCATAGACTTTGAATCTCCAAATATAAATTTTTCTGGTTGCACCATGTTATGGAATATTATCCATATCCTAACTACATACCTAAGAATTCATTAAAGGATAATGATCCAATTATCCTAACAATATAAAATAGTAAAGCTGCTTAGCATAAAGCACTTATCCCAACAGAAAGGAAGCAGAATCCTACTACAACAGGGAGATCTACATAAGCCCAAGATGTAAACCTTATAAATAAGAGGTTAAAGACCCCACGTACACACTTTTTGACCTACTTTACTATTGCTTCCAACACTGTGCACACACCTACGTCTTGGCTATAAGCTTATTGCTTGTGCCCAGTGATTGGAGTGTTGGCTATAAGGTAATCGATTCCCAGTCCACGATGATAAACACTCGAGCGACATCTAGCAACGCTCAACCCTAACCACCGCCGCATCAGTCCGCCCTAGGGCGTCTCCAAGAGATGTCCAATCCGGTTTTGGTGGAGGTGCAGGTCGGAGAGATCGGTCCTAAGCAACCACATTTCGGGACCCGAAGCAACCCAGTACAGAGTCCGAACATCAGCCACCACAAAGTGAACAACCCAGGGCTGATGATCACATAGCGAACACTGCGCTGAACGCAATCCTACAACAGATGCATGAGATGGAGAATAGGTTCCTGACTCAATAGAGGTTAGATGCTCAAAGAATGGAAGCACTGGAAGCCGAGCTACGGAACCAGAACACTTAAGGTCGAGCTAGAAGAGAAGGCCGAGCTAGAAGAGAATGCCAACCTACCACTGAAGGTAGACCTGAAGTTGAGGGGCAAGAACGCTGAAACCCGGCAACTGAACATGCTCAAGGTCCTCACAATGAGAACCAACATGAAGGCGGAGGACAGGGTAACAACCAAGGAGATAACTATCTCCAAGACGAAGAGGCTAATGACAGTCCATTCACTCATAGGCTCATGAACTTGGCAATTCCGCCGAGGTTCAAAAGTGGCAAAATACCCCCTTATGATGGAATTCAAGACCCAGACGCCCACTTGGAGGCGTTCAAGACAGAGATGTTGTTTAATGGGATAACTTGACCTATTAAGGCTAGAATCTTTGCAACGACCTTGACAGGTCAGGCAATGGCGTGGATAACTAGGCTGCCCAAAAACTCAATTGATTCATTTGAGGATTTGACTCGTACTTTTCGCCTGAACTTCGCCACCAGTAAAGCACATCCTATGCCGGCCTATGCTCTGGAAAGAATCCGGCAAAGGGAGAATGAATCATTGAGGAAATTCATCGATCGTTTCAAGGAAGCCGCCCTCAAGGTGCGAAACCTAACTAAACCAGTCCATTTGCATTTGATTATCTCTGGTTTGGATAACGAATCTCCACTCGCTAAATCTATCTATAAGAATCCGGTCAATGACTTAGAGGAGTTTCGACGGAGGTCAGATAAGTATCTCGACGTCGAAGACATACAGAGAGCCTATGGCGAATCTAGAGGTCGAAGCCCAAATCGCCAAAGTCCAAGCAAGAGGGGTAAGGATAAAGATTGGCAAGGATGAAAAAAGGCATCTGATTCTCATAACAAGAGGTCAGACGAACGTTCCCCAAGAAATAAGTTTGACAGTTATGCCCCATTAAACATGTCCAGATCTCGGATATGGAAAGAGGTGGCTCAGAACGAGATGCGAAATGTCGAAAGACCTAGACCCATTAAAAACAAAGGTGGGTTGGACAGGAATAAGTATTGTGCTTTTCTTTATCAGAATGGCCACACCACGGATGACTGCTGGGATCTCCGGGATGCTATTGAAAAGCACATCAGAGAAGGGAAGCTTAAGCAGTACCTCATCCAAACTCAGAGCAAGAAAAATAGCCAGCGAAGGAAGAGGAGCCTGAGCAGAAGCCCTAGCCCGAAGAGGGATGATAGGAAAGATCGAGGACAAGACCATCCTAATAAAGGGAAGAAGGTTGAAGACAAGGAAGAAGAGTTCCAAGAAGTTGACTCCGAATGCTATAACACCTCGCAATTCTAAATTAAGTATTAAAATATTATGTGAGTGATTAAGTGAAGGATTAGTGAAAATCCTAAAGATTAGGCCAAAATACAAAGAAAGGGCAAACGGTAATTAGCCAACACGCAACCCTAGGAAGATAAAAATTTAGTAGAAGGTCTCAGATGATAAAAATAATCCTGAAAATGGATTCAGAACGAAAAAATGAGTGGGTAGGCAAGTTTCGAAAATTTTGATGAATAGTGATTTTCCCAATGTAAAAATATTGTAGTATAATTGTACCGATAAGCGTGAAATTTTTATCAGTATTTTTAGGAAACAAAAATATGTCATGGACCAGAAAAATATGTAGGTTATGAATTTGTGGTCGAAATTAGGTGATTATTAAATTTAAAACGCGTGAGGGACCCACCTAAGTCATAAATCACTTAAGTGACTTCACAACCCCATTTTCCTCTTATTTTCTCTCTCCTTCCCTCCTTCTTCTTCACGGTGACAGCCCCTCCATCACCTTCATTGTGTAAAAATTTCATTTCATCATAACTTAGCCGTTTCTCCACCGAATCCAACGATTTTTGTCTTGAATCGTGATGGAAAACACCTTCTAAACACATTGGTACCACTCTTGAGCCTTGAAACCGATTGTGTGGGGAGATATTGCTCAATTTCAGCTGCGAAAATTTGGGGGGAAAATAGATGTTCATGGAGCTTTTTGATCTTTCATTGCTTGGAGGAGTCTTAGGGTAGCATCTAGCCTTGGTTGTGAGTATATTTCCATCCCATTTACATGGATTGATTGTAGTTTATTTTCATGAACCCTAAACCTTGATTTGTTGATGTGTGATGTTAGAAAGCTCAATTGGGAAAAGTTTGTACATGAAAGTGTCTTAGAATAATGTGTATTAGTGATAAATGCAATGAAAATTTTTGGTGAAAAATATGGATTTTGTAACTTAGAGAAATTTGAGGTGTCATGACTTTGAAAATTGGAAATGTGTTGGGATTAGATTAATGAGTTGTTGGATAATTATATGTTGATATAATGGTATTGTAGGAGGTGTGGAATGATTAAAATTGAGTGAGCATTCTTTAGAAAC
This sequence comes from Gastrolobium bilobum, assembly GCF_033153095.1. Taxonomy (NCBI): domain Eukaryota; kingdom Viridiplantae; phylum Streptophyta; class Magnoliopsida; order Fabales; family Fabaceae; genus Gastrolobium; species Gastrolobium bilobum. The sequence continues at coordinate 25,803 of NW_026899249.1, forward strand.
CCCTAGTGTGCAATTCGGCCATAGGGTTTGTTTTTGGAGTTTGATGTTGTTTGTGTTGATTGGATAATATATCAAGTGTTGAATGATATTAAAATGGGTTGTGTGGTGGTTGAAAAGTGGTGGAATCCATGGAAAATAATAAGTTGTATTTATGGACATAAAAGAACCTAGAGGCAATGATTTAGCAAAACGATGCTTAAAAGACGTAAAACGGAAAAACGACACTTGAACTGGCCTCTGTGCAACCTAGGGACGTGTAATAAAATGAGAAAGAAAATTTAGAAAAATAAAGTTGAAAAATGGCCTTGCTTGGCCGAACCTTCCAATGGGAGGAGAGGTGATTTTGTGTTTTCGCGTTCTAATGGAAATTGGCATATACTGATAACTGCATATGGTTGTATAGGTTGTTGTACGTCGACTTGAATCCCGAACCGTGAATCGGAAGAGTGCCCTTGGTCCTGGACTAAGTGAGTTGAGGTAAGTGGAGGAATCAATGCAAGTATAATGTAAATTTCATGAGTTTATATGAATTTTGAGTAATTAGGGAATATCCTCTGTGTAGGCATTCTGTTGAGTAACAAGTTTGGGAAATAAGCTGCTGTGGAGTTAGTGAAGAGGCATACTAAGGTAACCTCTTGGTATGAATATGTACGTTGTTATATTTAAATGAGATGTTGTAAGTATGCCTGAATATTGATGTAATATGATGGAAGAGCTTTAGGCCTATGTTAGAATTATGATTATATGCTTATGTTGAGAAATTGCATGTAAATGGACTTGGTGATTGAAATGAGTTAAGGAATTATAAAGTGAGCCATATAATATGAATTGTGTAATAACTATAAACTGAGTTGGGTTGTAAGTGCCCCAAGACATTGTTGGTCTTTGTGTGTGCCACCCATTGGATTATTAGGTACATTTGAGGTGTTAGTGATCATTTGCAATTTGGGGATTTTAAGAAAAACAAAGGAAACTCTGGCGAATTTTCTGTAGAATCGGCAGATTTTAGACGAAATTTGGGAGAGCATATCTCCCTCCACAGAGGTCCGATAGGGACATGACATACTCCATTTTAAATCTTGAGATGTCCCCTACATGGTGTTAAAATATGAGAAAATTCTGGGTTGCACGAAGCCCTGTATGATTAAAAGAACACGGATATATCAAATAGAAGATTGAGGTGTCTAGTTTGTAGTATAAAAATATTAGAGTAATTGGGTAAGAGGATTTTCTGCAGTAATTCGTGGAGTGAGAGGTGTTTTGAGTTGTTTTGGGGTTGGTTGGCTGTTTTGCTTGTCCAACTTCAAACGGCGATAACCGGAGCAAACGAGCTCCGATTAAAGTGTGTGATAGCTTATTAGAAAGGGAATTAAGTAAGACAAAAATATAATTTGAAAGAAAGGTCTGGTTGTGAGTAGTGTGTTTGCAGAAAATTAATTAGTGAACCATGTTCGAAAAGGTAAAAACGTAAAGTTGAGAAATTGGCTAAGTGAGTTTATGGGAACCCCTTAGTAACTTATAATAAGTAAAGTAAGATGTAAAAGTAGTTAAAATAATTATTCCGCAAGAGTTTACAGTTACGGTCACAGCTTTTAATTATTACGCTTTTTATTGTTTTAAATGCTCGCGTAATAATTGAAAAAAGTTTATTCGCATTTTTATAAATGAACTGCTGTGATTGTAACTGCGCTTAATATCATAAATAAATGTTAACAATACCGGTGTACAACGGGCTGTTATATTTTATGGTATTAGAGCAGTTTTGTTAGGGAACTCTGATAAAGTATATATGTGTTATGTGCTGCATAGTTGTATGTAGATTCTTTTCGATTCCTGCATATGTGATTCCTTAGTGTGGGTCTGATCAGCCCATTCCTTTGTGTTACATGTGTAGTCATCGTAAGAAGCCTGCGTGGCAACCCTGGAGCACCGAGTGAAAGTCCTTAGCCTGATGTTGTGGCTGCAGTATTGACTGCTACATGGACAAGAGATGGCATTATGTAAAATGTGAATATTATAGAACTTAAGGGAAACAGACTTAAATATTTTGTCTGACCTTGTAGAGGAAAATTATAAAGTTGTATTATAAGTAAAAATCATAAACAAACCTATGATATGTACAGTATCAGCATAGGTGAAATTGTAGTACTGTGGATAATAAATATATATTTGAGAAGAGTGTATAGTATGAAGATAGTATTAGTAAGATTCCTATGTACTTGTGTAGTGTAGTACAATAATTATGTACAGGTGGACTTGGGAATGGACTTCATTAAGGTGAGTGACTTAGAACCTGATGGATTATTGAAAAATGTGAACAGGTATGCTTAGTATGAGTTTGAATATTTTATGTTTGATTAGAAGTTATAAGTCCCTGATAGATGGTGTACACTTGAATAAATTGGGGTGGTTAATGTAGAGAAACAAATGGAATATTTGATGTCTAATCCTAAGGGATTTGACACTTGAAATTATTGTGTTGGTGAATTGTTAATTTGAGAGACATTGAAATATGGGATTGAAATCCATAAGGAGTTAGTGTTGAGTAAACATACGTGAGATGAAGTAATTACGTAGTATGTGTAGAAGGATGAAATTGAAAAAATCACCATGGATGACATAAGATAAATGTACAATGAAGGCACTATTGTAGTTAATGGATGTCGATTCAAATTGGGAGACGTGTCAGTGATAAATGAATAGGATGGTTGAAATGTATAGTCATGTGTAAGACAGTAATGAGAATGGTAAAGGAATTATGATCTAGTGATCTATATATATGTACCACTACATTTGGTATTTGATATGGGTTGATGGACGGAGTGGAGGTATTTTCAATGTAATGAATATTCTACAACCACCAAGGGTGGAAGTGAGCAGGAAAATTGATGGGTCTCAAGCAGGAGGTCAGACTTATATATATGAGCCACTTACTGGGGAGGAAAACCTCAGGATAGCTAAAGGTATGAAATTTTAGAAATGTTTTCTAAATAATACTCATCTAGTGTGATGAAAATTGATAGGTAATTACATTAAGTGTAGATACATGCATAAAAGTAAAATGAAATTGAGTGTGAAAATGATATGACTAGTGAAAAGACTAGGGTACCATTGAATGATGAAATTGTATTATCAGTGCAAGGACTGATGTACAATAAAGTTGCGTATTGTATTATCAGTGCAAGGACTTATGTACAATAAAGTTGTGTGTTGCATTATCAGTGCAAGGACTGATATACAGAAAGTTGTGTATTGTATTATCAGTGCAAGGACTGATGTACAATAAAGTTGTGTATTGTATTATCAGTGCAAGGACTGATGTACAATAAAGTTGTGTGTTGCATTATCAGTGCAAGGACTGATGTACAATAAAGTTATGTATTGTATTATCAGTGCAAGGACTGATGTACAATGAAGTTGTGTGTTGCATTATCAGTGCAAGGACTGACATACAGAAAGTTGTGTGTTGCATTATCAGTGCAAGGACTGATGTACAGTAAAGTTGTGTATTGTATTATCAGTGCAAGGACTGATGTACAATAAAGTTGTGTGTTGCATTATCAGTGCAAGGACTGATATACATAAAATTGTGAATTGTATCGTCAGTGCAAGGACTGATGTACAATAAATTATGTATTGTATGATCAGTGCAAGGACTGATATACAGAAAAATTGTGAATTGTATCATTAGTGCAAGGACTGATGTACAATAAAATTATAAATTGTGTTAATGATGCACTTAGTTCTATATGATTTGAACGGTAACATGATAGAAGAAACTATTAAGAGTTAGGGAATGTGTACGAGATTGTGAAGAGAATATGAATTATTATAATACTGACTATGTTATAAACCAGGTCTGAGGGTTAACCAAGAGGGAAGTAAACTATCGGTGGGGAGAATCAAACGAGGAAGTATAATGAATTTACTTATATGAAATATGTGTATATTATACCACTACTACTATTATTATTGGGGGTAGCCCCATGTGAATATACCAAACACATTTGGCCGTTATATATGGAAATGATACAGACACCAAATAGACTGGGTCCAGGTGTGATCTGGGGTGTACTAGGTACACATTTTGCCGTTATATACGGATATAATATATATATATATATATATGAATTTCCCTATGCACTGGGTGCACATTATATGAATTGATATTACTTTCTCTGTGCGACTTATGTGCCCGGAGTGTATAGCTATCTCCGTGCGGATTATGTTCCCGGAGACTATTAGTATTTGATAGGAGTAATATGAGACGAGGAAGTATCCTGCATTGATGGGACTGCTAATATAGTTGAGGTGTTTTATATAAATGCACAGATAAGAAACAATTGGTGATGCTCCTAGCACAGGGGCAACTGGTGGTAGATTACCTATTACTGCGTGAATCATAAGGGCAGATTCTCTAATCGGTGGGTCATTTACATCTGGGGCCCTTAGGACAGCTAGAGCTCGAGGGGTTTGACCTGGGGATATTATACCCACCGTATTGGGAGGATTGTGTCGTGTGAAGAACGCAACACAGGATATCAGGTAACTTTATGTGAACAAAAATATATCGAGTGTAATATAAAATATGAGACATCATGAGAAGGTAGTTTGAGGTGTGAGTTCCGAGCACTAGGACATGTGGGTACGTGTACACCGAGTGTGGTGATATGAATTTTGGGTTCCAAGGAAAGTGTGAAGATTGTCGGGAATTATTGCCTTATGATACAAATAGCAACATGTTAATATTGATGAATTGAGTGAGTGTTGTATTGGAAGGGGCTAATGAGGAATAAATGTGTAGTTAAAATGGTGGCCTGATGGCCTTTCATAAGGAGTTAGTTGTGATGGAATTAGGTGAAAATGTTAATAAGGACCAGTGACTTAAATTTTAGTGATTCAAGAAAGGTTGATAACTCAATGGAGTGACTTGGAGCACGGTATGCGATACATGCTAAGTGAGAGAGGTATATCTTTGGAAGATACAAGGTATTGATAAAATTTTGAAATTTGTTTAGGGATGAAAGTAGTGCCAGTGATAGAACGATTATGCTTGGAGATTAGTAATATAAGGAGACTTATATGTGAGGATTATGGTATAGTATGTTGAGTTGGACATCCAGGATTAAATGTCGATGATTACGAAATTGAGGTACAAATAAGTGGAACAAGTGTTTAAATTACAACTTTGACATCGAATGAAAAATATGTTGAAATCTATAACAGTGTTACAGAATGAGGAGTATAAAGTGTTAATTGCTAAAGAGATTAGGGAATAGGCCTTTAATACGGAAGGCATTGATGGATGTTGAGGTTAGGCTACGAGAAGGCTAAATTTATAGAGTTTAAATGGTTAAGTGATAAACAGGTTAACAGGGAGTGTAAATTATAAATATGATGTTGTAGATGGAGAGATTCATGAATAGAATTGTGGGAGAAGACCTGGAAATGACTGACAGGGAGTATGAGTTGTTGTGAGGATTGTTAGTTTTGCATCACAAAGAGAAAGATATGGTGGTGAGTACCTAAGAAGAGGTGAAGACACGTGACAAGGAGAAATAAAGTATAAAAGTGTAGAAATTAATGTGAGTCGGAATTATAGGATACGACAAAATGCCATTGAAAATAGAAAGTATGTGCTTGGGTGAAAGCTAGGAAACCAACGAAATGATAAAAGTAGTAACAGTAATGGAAAGGACTGGTATGTTGGGGTATTGTCGAAACAGTAAGGACAGCGAGAGAATTTAAGTACTAACGAAAGTGTGAGTTGGAAGCTTTCCAGGAATAATCAGTAAGTATACATAAGAACGATTAGAGTCTATTATAGATACAGTTATATGCTTTTGGGAACGACATTGGGTCAGAAAGATAGATAAAGATGAGAATGAGATAAAGTGAGACAGACAAATTGTAATGTGGTTATATATTACCTATAAATTAGTGAAAGTGCAACCGTAAACCATGAAAAGCTTAAAGTATTGTGAATTAAAGGTCGTGGCACCATAAGTGACAAGTTGGTAAGATGGGTATATTATGAACTACAATTAACGAAAATGCAACAGTGATTTATGGAAACAGTGAAAATATAATGAATTAAGTGGCCAGATCCCCGAAATTATCAAGTTTGTGAAGGATTGAATAACGATGGATACCACAAAAACGAGGTTATGCCTGTGACGAAGGTAAAATTTTAAAGATGCACGCCTAAGAAGGCTAGTAGAGAGTGGAAAGATAAGATTCTCCGATTACACCCCATGTTACGGGATCATTACGATGTTAATTTTGCGGACAAAATTCTAAAAGGTGAGATGATTATAACACCTCGCAATTCTAAATTAAGTATTAAAATAATAAGGGAGTGATTAAGTGAAGGATTAGTGAAAATCCTAAAGATTAGGCCAAAATACAAAGAAAGGACAAAACGGTAATTAGCCAACACGCAACCCTAGGAAGATAAAAATTTAGTAGAAGGTCTCAGATGATAAAAATAATCCTGAAAATGGATTCAGAACGAAAAAATGAGTGGGTAGGCAAGTTTCAAAAATTTTGATGAATAGTGATTTTCCCGATGTAAAAATATTGCGGTATAATTATACCGATAAGCGTGAAATTTTTATCAGTATTTTTAGGAAACAAAAATATATCATGAACCAGAAAAATATGTAGGATATGAATTTGTGGTCGAAATTAGGTGATTGTTTAAATTTAAAACGCGTGTTGGACCCACCTAAGTCATAAATCACTTAAGTGACTTCACAACCCCATTTTCCTCTCATTTTCTCTCTCCTTCCCTCCTTCTTCTTCACGGTGACAGCTCCTCCATCACCTTCATTGTGCAAAAATTTCATTTCATCCTAACTTAGTTGTTTCTCCACCGAATCCAACGATTTTTATCTTGAATCGTGATGGAAAACACCTTCTAAACACATTGGTACCACTCTTGAGCCTTGAAACCGGTTGTGTGGGGAGATATTGCTCAATTTCAATTGCGAAAATTTGGGGAAAAAATGGATGTTCATGGAGCTTTTTGATCTTCCATTGCTTGGAGGAGTCTTAGGGTAGCATCTAGCCTTGGTTGTGAGTATATTTCCATACCATTTACATGGTTTGATTGTAGTTTATTTTCATGAACCCTAAACCTTGATTTGTTGATGTGTGATGTTAGAGAGCTCAATTGGAAAAAGTTTGTACATGAAAGTGTCTTAGAATAATGTGTATTAGTGATAAATGCAATGAAAAATTTTGGTGAAAAATATGGATTTTGTAACTTCGAGAAATTTGAGGTGTCATGACTTTGAAAATTGGAAATGTGTTGGGATTAGATTAATGAGTTGTTGGATAATTATATGTTGATATAATGGTATTGTAGGAGGTGTGAAATGATTAAAATTGAGTGAGCATTCTTTAGAAACCCCTAGTGTGCAGTTCAGCCATAGGGTTTGTTTTTGGAGTTTGATGTTGTTTGTGTTGATTGGATAATATATCAAGTGTTGAATGATATTAAAATGTTGTGTGGTGGTTGGAAAGTGGTGGAATCCATGGAAAATAATAAGTTGTATTTATGGACATAAAAGAACCTAGAGGGAATGATTTAGCAAAACGATGCTTAAAAGACGTAAAACAGAAAAACGACACTTGAATTGGCCTCTGTGCAACCTAGGGACGTGTAATAAAATGAGAGAGAAAATTTAGAAAAATAAAGTTGAAAAATGGCCTTGCTTGGTCGAACATTCCAATGGGAGGGGAGGTGATTTTGTGCTTTCGCGTTCTAATGGAAATTGGCGTATACTGATAACTGCATATGGTTGTATAGGTTGCCGTACGTCGACTTGAATCCCGAACCGTGAATCGGAAGAGTGCGCTTGGTCCTGGACCAAGTGAGTTGAGTTAAGTGGCAGAATCAATGCAAGTATAATGTAAATTTCATGAGTTTATATGAATTTTGAGTAATTAGGGAATGTCCTCTGTGTAGGCATTCTGTTGAGTAACAAGTTTGGAAAATAAGCTGCTGTGGAGTTAGTGAAGAGGCATACTAAGGTAACCTCTTGGTACTGGGGCTTGTTCCCTTTTTCTGTTCCACCATACCCGTTGAGGGTAATGGTAGGAAGTGTATACGAGTAGTGTAGAACAGCATGAGCATGCATGCATTATTACAGTGGGTACTTATGTACCGAGTCTCTGGCCAGTAGACAGTTAGCCTTCGGGAAGTTTCGGACTTCCACTGGATAGGTCTCCGAGAGGGAGTTCCAGTTGGCCTAGGGTCGTGGTGTATCATCCGGGTAGGAGCACACTAAGAATGTCTCGGGTGTATATGGATGGAAGGGGTACCTTGGTTGTGGTTCTTGGAACACACCTTGGATGATACCCGTAGGCTTATATGCCGAGGACGTTGCGTGGTATTGGTAGCTACCATTCCAGCTTCATCGTATTTTATATCCCGATATTCCCCAGTTTCTCTACATCCATTGCTATATCCCGTTTTGAAAGTGGTTGTTTTATATTACTTATATGCATCGAAGTGAACCATTGGGTGGAGTTTTCTCCAGAACCTCTGGGTTACTGAGATATATTCGTATATCTCACCCCGTCTTGGGGCATTTATTTCAGGAGGTAGCAGTGGCACAGGAGTGGCGGGCAAGAGGCCCGTAGGATGAGTTATGGGAGCATTGTCATTATTTGTTCATGATATATATATTTTGCCTAAGTCTAGTTAGTTATTATGTCATTCGATGTTATGTTTAAAGTTGTAAATTCAAGTTCATATTTCAAGTTGTAAATTCAAGTTATGAATATGTACGTTGTTATATTTAAATGAGATGTTGTAAGTATGCCAGAATATTGATGTAATATGATGGAAGAGCTTTAGGCCTATGTTAGAATTATGATTATATGCGTATGTTGAGAAATTACATGTAAATGGACTTGGTGATTGAAATGAGTTAAGGAATTATAAAGTGAGCCATATAATATGAATTGTGTAATAACTATAAGCTGAGTTGGGTTGTAAGTACCCCAAGGCATTGTTGGTCCTTGTGTGTGCCACCCATTGGATTATTAGGTACATTTGAGGTGTTAGTGATCATTTGCAATTTGGGGATTTTAAGAAAAACAAAGGAAACTCTGGCGAATTTTCTGTAGAATTGGCAGATTTTAGACAAACTTTGGGAGAGCATATCTCCCTCCACAGAGGTCCGATAGGGACGTGCCATACGCCATTTTAAAGCTTGAGATGTCCCCTAAATGGTGTTAAAATATTAGCAAATTCAGGGTTTCACGCATCCTTGTATGATTAAAAGAACACGGACTATCCAGAACCCCCTTATGCAGGGGCTGTTTCTTGCAGTTTTTGGGAAATTAATTCCCACTTCGTTTCTCAGTAAAATTAAGCGTATGATATATCAAATCGAAGCTTGAGGTGTCTAGTTTGTAGCATAAAAATATTAGAGCAATTGGGTTTCTGCAGTAATTCGTGGAGTGAGAGGTGTTTTGAGCTATTTTGGGGTTGGTTGACTGTTTTGCTTGTCCAACTTCAAACGGCGATAACCGGAGCAAACGAGCTCCGATTAAAGTGTGTGATAGCTCATTAGAAAAGGAATTAAGTAAGACAAAAATATAATTTGAAAGAAAGGTCTGGTTGTGAGCGGTGTGTTCGCAGAAAATTAATTAGTGAACCATGTTCGAAAAGGTAAAAACGTAAAGTTGAGAAATTGGCTAAGTGGGTTTATGGGAACCCCTTAGTAACTTATAATAAGTAAAGTAAGATGTAAAAGTAGTTAAAATAAGTATTCCGCAAGAGTTTACAGTTACGGTCACAGCTTTTAATTATTACGTTTTTTATAGTTTTAAATGCTCGCGTAAAAATTGAAAAAATATTATTCGCATTTTTATAAATGAACTGCTGTGATTGTAACTGCGCTTAGTATCATAAATAAATGTTAACAATACCGGTGTACAACGGGCTGTTGCAAATGCAATGTCATAAGTGGAGCCTTGGGAGGTGGAGGTGACACTATGAGTGCTAGAAGGAGATACCTAAAGGAGGTCATGTCGGTTAGAGACAAACCTACCTTCAAAGGGAAAGCTGATAAGCCCGACCTCCCCACGTTATTTTTTACTGAAGAAGACCTACAAAAGGACGTCACAGGCCACACCGATGGCTTAGTAATTATTGGGATACTAGTTAATTGCCAGGTCAAGAGAATTTTCATTGATTCTGGAAACTCAGCCGACATACTTTTCTGGAATGCTTTCCAGAAGATGAACTTAGATGAGCAAGACTTGAAACCATGTGTCACTGAGCTGATTGGTTTCAATGGAGAACCGTCTCCCCCAAAGGGTTACATTGACCTAAAGTTAACTTTGGGTACCAAGGAGGCATTCCGAGCTGGCAGAGTCCGATTTTTCGTAGTGGATGCAACCTCATCTTACAATGTAATCACTGACCGACCTACGATCCATGAACGGGACATGATAGTCTCATCAAAGCATCAAGCACTAAAGATGGTGGGGTCAAAAAATGAAGTCGTTACCATAAGAGGAGACTAGAAGGAATCCAGAGAATGCTACTATGAAATAATGAGAATATTTCATGGCGGACCGTTATCCCTTCCAAGAGTCAGAGGAGATAAAATCCCTTCCAAAGACCAGTCCGTATACCCATGCGGGAATCAAGTAAATTTCATCGAGTTGGACATGAGAGAGGAGCTCCAAGCACCTCGTCCATAGTCTCAAAGAGAATTAGAGGACATCTGCATTGGAGGGGATGGCAAGCGCCACACTAAGGTCGGAAAGGGTCTGAAGGTCGACACAAAGAAGCAACTTGTCTCCTTTCTTAACTAGAATGCCGACGTCTTCGCATGGAAGGCCTCGGAAATACCAGGTATAGATCCAACTTTTTGCTTCCATAAGCTCTCTATGTATCCTGGATCAAAATCGGTCTCCCAAAAGAAGAGGAAAATGGGACCTGACCGACATCAAGCCCTGAACGAGCACGTGGATGAGCTGCTAGAGGCCGGGTTCATTAGAGAGACAATACACCACATGGCTTTCTAATGTCGTGATGGTTAAGAAGCCTAACGGGAAGTGGAGAATATGTGTGGATTACACTGACCTCAACAAAGTCTGCCCAAAGGACTCGTATCTGATGCCCAACATAGACCAGTTGGTTGACAACTCCAAAGGTTTTCAACTACTGTCGTTTATGGATGCATACTCTGGGTATAACCAAATCCCACTTCACCCAGATGACCATGAGAGGACCGCCTTCATATCTGAAAAGGGAAACTTCTGCTACAATGTCATGCTCTTCGGCCTCAAAAATGTTGGGCCACATACCAGAGGATGATGAACCGAGTCTTCCAGGATCAAATCAAAAGAAACTTGGAGGTGTGCATTAACGACATGATCGTCAAATCAATTCATAGTGATAGAGATGTAGCAGACTAAAGGAAACCTTCGAACAACTAAGAGCTCGACGAATTATATTGAACCCGGCTAAGTGTGCTTTCGGAGTACCAGCTGGAAAATTCTTAGGCTTCATGCTCACTAACAGGGAATTGAAGTCAACCCTGATAAGTGCAAAGCCGTCCTAGAGATGAAGGAACCTCAAAATAAAAAAGAAATCCAGCAGTTGATAGGTCGTCTAGCTGCCTTAACCAGGTTTTTGCCAAGGTCGGCGAAAAAATCTCTGCCCCTCATTAAACTCCTGAAGAAGAAAGCAAAGTTCGGATGAGGGGAAGACTGTATAAAGACATTTGAAGAAATAAAAAAATGTATGGCTTCCTTACCAGCATTGTCGAAGCCGGAGCCCAGAGAGACATTGATTTTATACCTCCCAGTAGGAGAAGAAGCCATCAGTGCCGTCCTAGTAAGAGAAACAGACAAAGGACAACAGCCAATGTACTTTATAGGGCGAACGCTGCAGGGGCCTGAGCTCCGATATCAAATGCTCAAAAAGGTGGCATTTGCCTTACTTACCACGACAAGAAGGCTCCGACCTTATTTTCAGGGACACCAAGTGGTCGTAAGAACCAACCAGCCCATTAGCCAAGTACTGCATAAGCCAGATCTAGCTGGAAGGATGATCAACTTGGCCATTGAACTTTTAGAGTTCGACATATCATATGAACCTCGACACGCGATCAAGTCTCAGGCTTTGGCTGACTTCGTGTTGGAACTTACTCCCATGAAAGGGAAAAAATAAGAAAATGGGGACCTCTAGACTATCTATGTCGATGGATCCTCAAACTCTAAGGGAAGCGGAGCTAGGATGATAATTGAAAGTCCAGATGGGGTGTCCATTGAACACTCACTGCAACTCGCTTTTCCGACCTCAAACAATCAGGCCGAGTATGAAGCATTCATAGCAGGAATATTAGAAGCAAAGGAGCATGGAGCAAGGAGGGTAAAAATACTCAGTTACTCACAGCTTGTAACCTCGCAAGTAGAGAGGAAATACCAAGCCAAGGGGCCCCTCATGATGAAATATCTCCAACAAGTTAAGGAATTATTGGCCGAATTCGAAAAGGCGGTAGACCAGTATATACCCCGGAATGAGAACTGCAAGGCAGACATTCTGTCAAAACTCGCCAGCACAAAGGGCTCGAGAAACCATCGAACTGTAATACAACAAGAGCCGACTTGCATAATGTTCATTACCGAGAATGAGGACTGGAGGAGGCCAATAGTAGCCTACCTCAAAAAAGGAACCCTCCCAGATGAGGTCCTAGAAGCCAAAAAATTGGTGAAAAACTCGGCTTGCTACACTATAGTAGAAGGGCAACTCTACAAGAAAGGTTTTTATACACCTATGCTTAAATGCCTGAATCAAGGTGAGGAAGATTATGTTTTTACCGAGATCCATGAAGGCATCAACGGACATCACATGGGAAGAAAGGCTCTAGCTAGAAAGGCACTCAGGGCAGGATATTACTGGCCCACCATGGAAGCAAATGCAAAGGAACACGTCAAAAGATGTGACCAATGTCAAAAACATGCATTCATCCATCATGCACCTCCTGAAGAGTTGTAAACCATCACTGCCCCTTGACCGTTCTACAAGTGGGGAATGGACTTGTTAGGGCCTTTTACCGCGGCTGAAGGATAACTCAAATGGTTTATAGTGGCAGTAGACTACTTCACCAAGTGGATTGAAGCTAAACCCCTCATCACCATCATCTCGGCTAGGATACAAAGGTTCTTCGAAAGAAACCTTATAAGCCGATTTAGAATTCCAGCTGAGATCATTACAGATAACGACACACAGTTTGCTGATAAAAAGTTCCAAGAACTGATGGTCGACTTCAAGATAAAACATCGGTTTGCTTCAGTTGAGCACCCACAAACTAACGGACAAGCTGAGGCAGCTAATAAAGTAATCATAGAAGGCCTCAACAAAAGGTTATTTGAGGCTACGGGAAATTGGGCACAACAGTTACACCTCGTCCTATGGGGATATAGAACGAGCACCCAATTCTCTACGGAGGAAACTCCATTCAGGCTGACATATGGCTGCGACGCGATGATCCCAGTTGAGATCGGAGAAGGGTGCAAAAGTTACAAGGAACTGAGGAAAAGAATAATGAAGCATTGACTGTTGGAGCTCGACCTCTTAGATGAAAATTGAGAGAATTCAAGATATAAGAATATGATGGCAAAACGTCTCGTGGCAACGAGGTTCAATAAAAAAGGTCAGACCACGATCATTCTAGAACGGTGACTTAGTGCTAAGGAGAGCGGACATCGGCAACATGAATGCCAGAGATGGAAATCTCGCCGCAAATTGGGAAGGCCCTTACAGGGTTAAGGAAAACCTGGAGAAAGGAGCCTATATTTTAGAGACTATCTCTAAAAAGCCTGTTAAAAGAACTTGGAATGCAGATAAGCTCAAGGCTTGTTACAGCTAGGCCCGAAATCTGACCTCCAAGAAACTGTAAATAGATTTATTTCTATGCAAATAAGACGGGCTTTTAAGCTCAGTCAGTAGATAGATTTTATTTCTATGCAAATAAGACGAGTTTCTAAGCTCAGTCAGTAGATAGAAATAATACGGGCCTCTGAGCCTAATCATTTAATCAAGAATATCTCTATTGACAAACAAGATTTATTCAAGTTAATTATAACGATCTCGCAAAACTTAGAAATTATAAGTCGAAGTGCAATAAAAATGAGATTGAAATTGAATCCCACGTTACGACTTATGGGTGGTTCGCCATTGACCTAAGGTCGGAGGTCAATGGCGAACCACCCATAAGTTGTTGAGGGGGCTTCCGAGCAGCCCTGAGTCAATCTGAAACTCTGACTTTCCACAGCTCCCCAAGTTCCAAAACAACTATGTCCCCTGGAGGAGCATTAGGAGGAGGTGGAGGAGGAGATACTGAGGGAGTGAAGAGAGGAACAAAAACCTCGAATGAAATCACCCCCTCACCCACGGCAGAACTGCCGCCAACCACAACGTCAAATCGTCGTTTCTTCGAAGCCTCGACCTCGAGGGGGGAATCGTCTCTGACTTTTCCCTTATAAGAAGTCTTTTTGGGCTTCAGCAAGAATTTCTTGTAATCAGAGCTCGTCATGCTAACTGCAAAAGGAGCCAAGAATTAGAATGCAAGTTATGAAAAAAATTAAAGTGAACGTCATAGGGAGGACCACATACCGAGTTCACGAAGGAGATCATCTCCAAATTTATCTACAATCCGACTTAAATCGATAATGCCAAAATCTTTGGCATAACCGATTAGGACGGAAGCCGCCAATCTTTCTGAATTGAAAAGATCTACCTCCAGAGTAGCATAATCTCTAGGACGCCTTTGGTAATGGTTTTGCATCCAGTAAAGCTCGAACCGACATGCCAAATCCCCTCTGTTCAGCCATTCCTCGGCGAACCAGGGGAGAGAATCAGAACGAGCTGCCACCTTAAAATAGGCATTCTTAAAACCTTTGAAGGATTGGGAGTAGGGAATAATAATACCCCGATTTGGAGCACCTCGAAGGGTAACCCAACCCTTCCTTTCCTTAACCTCGGCCCCAGTCCGGGCTGTATATACATCGAATAAGAAGAAGAACAAACAAACTGAACAAGGAAAGCAGAGATATGCACACACTTGTTCAAACCCTCGGATGAAGGCCCGTGAATTGGGATGAAGTTGTGTGGAAGCAATCCGAAGCCGGCGGATCACGGCAATTTGGAATTCGGAAAGGGGGAACCGAAGTCCCACCTTGGTAATCAAATCTCGATAAAAATAAAAGAAATGAGGTTCGTCCTCATCAGGACTCGCACATACCGGGTTATCACCTGTTGGGAGAATGTCAACCCCAGAAGGGTCTCCAACGGGAAGTTGGATACCTCGGCGCATGACATGGTGGACAACATGTTAAGAATTTCAAGAAGAACCCAATTCTGGACGTCAGATTCCTCCATGACTACAGTCCTAGAACACGAAGGATGAGGGTCAGTATAAAAATCAACTAAATCCGACCTCGGACTACTAAGGTCAGACGGCAATGAGCATGGACTCCAAGAAAAAGGGATGAAGCTGTTAGAACTACTGGCAAGATCAATAAATGGAACTCGACTTGAAGTCGAATGACTAGATGAGGAAAAAAGGGTCTTGGACCTCAGAAAACCTAGTTCGGATGAAGAAGAGCTATCGCTCAACCCAAGTGGTGGGATCAGATCTAGAATTGATCTCGGACCCGAAACAACTTGAGATGAAGGTAAAATATAGGATAAATGGATCGGGTCAAAAGAGGAGCTCGGCTCAGTGTGGACCCCATGATTGGAAACCGGAGAAGGTCTACTCCCACCAACAACGTTGTCAAAGTTAAGTTGGGATTGACGTCCACCTTTCCTTCTCCTACCACGCCCACCTCGAGGACCTCGACGACCCCCTCAGTGACCTCGAAGAAGCTGCTGAAGCTTCTCCTCCTCGGTGTACTCTTTACCAAAGAGCTAGTATTGAACTGACCGAGGCAATTGTTTCGCCATTTCTTCGTTAATTTCCTCTCCACCACTTCGGCCAGCAGCCGAACCAGAAGAAGGACCAAGAACACTCATTTCAGCCCCAGAAGAAAAAATAGGAGAGAAATAATTCCGAATGGGGGTGGCTCAATGGCCCTCCCTAACAGAAAATAAACTAAGCACAAAACCTTGCAATACTACTTAAATTGATAGCAATAGGAAGTGAAGGTAAAGGAAGTACCTGGTTAATGTGAAATGAGGAAAGAATAAGAGGACTCAGAACTCTGTGACAGTCTTCGCGAAGAACAACAGCAAGAAGAGTGGCAGACACGAAGGAAAACACCAGAAATGGAAGAGAAAATGCCCAAAATAAGTGAAACCCAACAAATGACGCGAGATGGAGAATTTAAATGGAACGTCTGCCTCAGACGCGAATACGAAAGGGCTACAAACGGTTAAGAAGCTAAAGGCAAAGAGGTAAAATCACCTCCCCACACATTCAATAGTGCAATCATGATCTGCACAGGCTCATAACTACGCACTACCCACAACGCACGACCCTTGAATGTGCATGAGACGCGTGGAATGTCATAACCGTCACAGCAGGAAAGAAGCGAAAGGTCAAGCTGATATGACATGAGATCATTCTTGACCTTATCCATAGCATCATAACTGAGGTTGATACCACGACAAAAAATGACAACATGTGATCTCGGCAAATGGGGAAAGAAAAATCCTCTGGACCAGAATCATAGTTCACCCGACATATTGAATGTCGGACTCACGTTCCAATCTTCGGCACGATTACCACGGAACATCGTATATATAACCTAGGCAAGATCAAGTCCAAGATGACACTCCAACACCCCGTCATTCCGAGCTTCGGAATATCGAGCTGGGGGGAAACTATTGTGGAATATTATCCATTTCCTAACTACCTACATAAGAATTCATTAAAGGATAATGATCCAATTATCCTAACAATATAAAATAGTAAGGCTGCTTAGGATAAAGCCCTTATCCTAACAGAAAGAAAGTTGAATCCTACTACAACTGGAAGATCTACATAAGCCCAAGAGGTAACCCTTATAAATAAGAGGTTAAAGACCCCAGGTACACACTTTTTGACCTACTTTACTATTGCTGCCAACACTGTGAACACACCCACATCTTGGCTATAAGCCTATTGCTTGTGCGCAGTGATTGAAGTGTTGGCTATAAGTCAATCTAGATACCTATTTCTAGGGTATTCCTGAGCGCATACCATACGGTATAACAATACGGTCTTCTAGGACCTAACACACCATATAAATAGTCTCATCAATGTTACCATTGAGAAACACTATTTTTACATCCATCTAATGTAGCTCCAAATCCAAATGAGCCACAAGTGCCATTATGGTCCTAAAAGAGTCCTTCGTAGAAACTAGAGAGAAGGTTTCTTTATAGTCTATGCTTTCCTTCTAAGTGAAACCTCTAGCAACTAGATGTGCCTTATATCTTTTGATGTTGCCCTTGGAATCCCTTTTGGTTTTAAATATCCATTTACAACCAATGGGTTTTGCACCTTTAGGTAACTCGACAAGATCCCAAATGTCATTATCTTTCATAGACTTCATCTCATATTTCATGGTATCAATCCATTTATGAGCATCAGAGCTTTCTAAGACTTGTTGGAAGTTCATCAGGTCATCTTCTTTCAAGCCTAAAATATTTTCATGCTCTTGAAGAAACACAATATAATCATCTGGAATTGTGTTTCTCCTTTCTTTAATGGATCTCTTCAATGGCACTTCTTGAGTTTGTTGAGTTTGTTCTTCATGTGGCAAATGAGGTGATTCATTGTTTTCTTGACCCAAAGTAATGTCAAGAACTGAAGCATGTTCCATCACAATGTCATGAACAGGTACCTGATCATTAATTGTTTGTACTGGAATTGTATCTTGAATGACGACAATATTAGGAAGAGAAATATAATTTTCTTCGTCATCAAAGGCAACATTCGTTATT
Organism: Gastrolobium bilobum; assembly: GCF_033153095.1. Taxonomy (NCBI): domain Eukaryota; kingdom Viridiplantae; phylum Streptophyta; class Magnoliopsida; order Fabales; family Fabaceae; genus Gastrolobium; species Gastrolobium bilobum. Next base: position 43,768 of record NW_026899249.1, read on the forward strand.
TTATCTTCCCCCTCCCCCTCAAACTCAACATCCTCAAGAAATCTGGCATTTCCCGTCTCAAAAAAAGATCTTGTTGTGGGATTATAAAACCTAAAGCCCCGAGAGCATTCAACATATCCAACAAAATAACAGCTGATTGTTCTTGAGTCCAACTTTCTTTCATCTGGCCTAAAAAGGCCTTGCTTCAGCTGGGCAACCCCAAATGTGTAAATGCTTTATGCTAGGTTTCTTGCCAATATATAGCTCATAAGGGGTTTTTGTCAGTGCTTTGCTTGGAACCCTGTTAAGGATATAAACTGCAGTCTTTAGTGCTTCTCCCCAAAGTGATTATGGTAATGAAGAATGACTAAGCATACTCCTCACCATGTCCTTAAGAGTTCGATTTTGCCTTTTCGCAACACCATTCATGCTAGGTTTGCCTGGCATTGTGTATTGTGGGACGGTTCCATATTCCTTTAGGAAGTCCACAAAGGGCCTGGACATTGTTCACCTGATCCATCAGATCTACCATAGTATTCACCACCATGATCAGATCTTATGGCCTTAATTTTATTGCCTAGTTGAAGTTGAACTTCAGCCTTAAATTCTTTGAATACGTCCAATGATTGTGATTTCTCACTAATCAAATATAGGTAGCCAAATCTTGAATAGTCGTCTATGAACGTGGTAAAGTATTGTTTACCATTCCAAGAAGCTATAGGGAATGGTCCACAGATATCCGTATGAATTAGTTCTAAGACGTCTGAACCCTTGTTGGAACCTATTTTCCTTATGTTTGTCTGTTTCCCCTTTATGCATTCAATGCACACCTCAAAATCATCCAGATTAAAGGGTTCAAGAATTCCATCATTCACAAGCCTCTGAATTCTCTGTTTAGAGATATAACCTAAACGCTTGTGCCACAGAATGCCATAATTCTCATTTAATTTTTGCTTTGTACCTTGTGCACTTAAGTGCATTATTTCATTATCAGTAGCAACAGTATCAAGCATATAGAGATTATCAATCAAAGAACTAGTACCAATATTATTTGAATTAAGAGAAAGACAAACTTTAGTATTTCCAAATGAACAAGAATAACCAGGTTTATCCAAACTTGAAATAGAAATTAAGTTCAGTCTAAATGACGGTACAACAAATGTCTCAATCAAATCCAAATAAACACCAGTCTTTAACAATAATCTAAAATTCCCTATAGCTTGAACTACAACCTTCTTGCCATCGCCCATAAAGATATATCTCTCAACATCACTTGGTGATCGGCTCCACAGGCAACCCTGCATAGTCATACTTATGTGAGTAGTAGCACCAGAATCTACCTACCAAGTATCAATAGGCACAAAAGCTAAATTCGTTTTCCCAAATCCAGTTGGTTACAAACATTTTCTTTTCCATTTGAGATCCAATATCTAGTTGGTTTCAAATATTTCTTTTCCACTCAATTTGTCAACCCATATTAAGTTGGTTACAATACTTTTCTTTTCCAGTTGTGAATCCTTATCCAGTTGGTTTCATATTTCCTTTTTCATATATAAATGAATTCAAGCATTTAATCTTCAGGCTCAAAGGCTTAGGATTTACATTCAAAATTCATGTCTTCTATTTTCGAGCTCAGAGGCTTACTATGTTTAATTTTTAGTTTCCATCTCACCCACATACGTTTTTGTTGTTCTTGAACAAAATTAGGATTCATATCTTTATTTGTTTCTTATAACGATAATATACCAATTGTCATTTGACCTAGTAAGAAACAAATAAAGAGGGGCAACTGTGAACACCCAATTTTGTTCCAAATATTTAAAAAATGACAAAAAAATAAAAAATGAAAAGAAAAGGAAAAAAAAAGGTATGAACACATATTCTTGTCCTTCAATAAAAAAAAAAGGAAGAGAGTAATCAAAAAGATGGAAAAGGAAAGGAAGACCATTTTAGGAAAATAATAGCTTTGAGTTAGACCTGTTCCAACCGCGATATCTTTTTCATCCACCGTCCGATAGAGCTGAAAATTTTTTAGTAAGATCTTGACACATTGCCTTTCTTATCGACCGGTGGATTTCTTAATTCGATGTCTATATCATTCTCAGAAAATTCAAAACCGGAACAGTTCTCTTGGACGTTTCTACAACGAGCAGCGATTTTGTGAGGGACATTTCTCCCAAATGAACCGTTGGATTGTCCTCAAATTTTGTTAGCATGTTCCTCTCATGTAACACTACAATATGATCGAACGGATTTCTGAACTGAGTTCTCTGGTGTGAGATAAAAATGTCGAATGAGGGCTGTTCATTTTTTAGACCACCACACTGTTTCAGGTAGCAGTTTTCCGAGAGCTATTTCTCTCAATTTAACCGTTGGATCATCCTCAAATTTGGTCGGCATATTCTTCTCATATGATACTTCAATATGACCAAACCTATTTTCAAGCTAAGCCCTCTAGTGTGAGATATGGTTGTCAAAAAATGGTTATCCATATTGAAAAAAAACAACTTTCCTAAGAAGTCCTACATTGCCCACTTTTCATTACTTCCTCCTCCCTTCCCTCTATATAAAGAGCTCATTCCCCTTCCTTCCAACACACACTTTGAGATAACCAAATAAAAAAACACAAAAAAGATTCTTCCAAGAGTTAAAAAAAGACACTTGGGTTTTATATTAAAGTTTGTGTCATAGTAATATTTTTTAAAGATACTTGGGTTTGGGATTAAAACCAAGCTAGTATCATAGTAAAATTTTTGTTTTTTAATAGAATTAGGGGGTTTGTTAATTTAGTTGTGACGACGTGTTAACTTAGTTATCTATGAGGATTAATTTAGCTGTGACGGCTTGTTAACCTCATAGTACATTTTTAGGGCATCAAGCTTGTTGAGTTGAGGCAGTTCTTCATAATTTGGCTCCGTACACCAAGTTTTGTCGTCTTTGAGGTAAGTCCGCCTTTAAAATAAATTTCTTTAAAATTATTTTCAAAAATTAAAATCTACTAGTACACAAATAATTTTTAAAGAACGATGTAGCTTTGAATTCTTCACTGTACCGGGGGATATGTCGGAGCAGAACTCTTTCCGTCAAGCTAAAATAAAATTTTAATAATTTAGTTTTCTCACTTCCTAAATAATTATGTTTAATTTTTAAAGAGATCAAGCAAATATTTTTAAAAGATATTAATAATTCGCATGATTAATTTAAGGTAACCGTTTTTAAACGGATGTGTCAGGTGTGCAGTGAGATTAAGTTTCCACCCTTCACTGTGCATAATTAGACTTTCGAACCTTTGATCTATAAAATTATGGCGACTCCTGTAACACCCCGTGTATACCCAGAATATTAACATTACATCGTATTAAGCGGTGCTTAATTAAAATTACGGAATATTCTTTTTCTTTTCAATTATGACGTCATTAAACTTAACCAAGTTGATTACTTAATCAATTTCATAAAATATCACCTGTACGTAAATTGCAATAAGACATCTACTGAAATTACTTAATATATAAATAAAGTGTGTATCTAAATCACGGCATTACATCTCGTAATCCGGACAATATCCTGATACATTATTACAACTCCCAACAGACTCAAGTCATAAACAATACTAGGTGTCATGGACAATCCCCATGCTCACCAAATAAACAGCGTAAACAACAAGTTTCAACATAAAACTCCATAAACATAAACTGAAGCTATAAACATATAATCAGCATGCAAATCCAGCATCCAACATGTCAGCATAAATAACAGCAAATCTAACTCAGCTCCGGCCTCCTGCCGCCTGAGGTCTCAACATTACCTGAACCTGAAATAAGCGCCCCAAATGTGGGGTGAGATCTCTAAACTAGACATCTCAGTAAGACAAGGAGTCCTCAAGGATCTTCCACCCCAAGCTCACTTACATGTGCAATATAAGTTCTAAAAGCATTTACATCAGTATAAGTTCTCAAAACTATGCAGTGCAACAGATATTAATGACATGTGTGTTGATACTATTCTACTGGCCAGAGAAATGCAGGAATAAGTATACGTCTATCGCCTACAGATAGTACAAAGAACATCGCTTGTACCTCACCCACAGTCTCACCATATTGTATGTACCACATACTCAGGCTTACCGTATAAGTGGAACACCACATGCATATCTTAAAGACACTAGCATATAACAGCTCAACAACATTTTCAAAACATCAAAAGCATGTAACATAGCATGCATATACCATACCCCCATGGGACATGGTGGAACCACAACATTGCTAAACCGAGGACACGAAAGCTTACCTTGCAAGCTAACTATCCAAGCCAAGAGTCCACACTAGCTCAAAGCCCGCAAAAAGTACAATCACAATCTGTTTATACATTAAGTAATCATCAATAACCATCTATCAAGGTTACATTAAGTGATTAAGGCTTTCCATCTCATTATAAGTCATTTTATGCATTTTCTGCATGAGGTATTCGAATACTCCTCGATGAGTATTCGAATACTCCCTGTATCCAGAAAGTATTCGATTACTTCCATTAACGTATTCGAATGCTCACAAGTATCCGAATACTTTTCCCCCCAGTATCCGAATACCTCAGTATCCGAATACCAAACCTTACTGTATTCGAATACTTTCCAGTATTTGAATATTTCTTCAAAGGTATCCGAATACTTCTCTTCCCAGAAAAGTATTCCAATACTCCTGCAATGAGTATTCGACTACCTGATGAACAAGTATTCGAATACTACACAAAAAGTATTCGAATACTTCTTCAACAGAATGCAGAAATTCGAGCCAACCTCTGCATAATCCCAAATTCAAGAGTCCAAATGCGATTGAGAGTCCAATGACTCCCTAAACAGATAATCACCAACATGTTATGAACCCAAAAACACATCCTTTTACTAAAATGGTTAAAGTTCCTCTTTTTAATAGATTAAACAAGATTTAAACTTCAAAATGACAAAGAGGTGATCATGGTATACCTCAAAGGCTCATAACTCCGAAAATGGGACAATAAGGAGGTCCTCTACACAGCACCAAAGTTCAGACTAAAGCAAGACACGAAAATGGTACACCAAGCTTGGTCCTTTAAGCCAAAAGATCACTTCTTGGCACCACAAACTGCCATGACAAGGTCTCTCCCTCACAACTCAGCAACACAACCTCCAAACACTCCCAACCAACAGCAAGTAAAATTCGGAAAAGCTTCTCAACTCACCACCAAGGCTACCTCACACAAAACACAAGTGTTTAAGTGGCGTCAACAATGAGAAAGGTGGCACCTTAGGCTCACAAGAGGGTAGGGAGTGAAGGTGACACAAGGAAAACACAAGGCTGAAGAAGAGCTCAGAAAACAACTCACGTAGCAGCCAAATTATGGCCTAGGGTTTTGTGCAAAGTGAGTATTTATAGCTCGTTAAAAATAATAACACAGTATTAGCAAAATAGCTACGCTTAGCATTTTAATCCCAAACTTTGGAATCTGAATCTACTCATTTTTCCAAGAATAAACGAATTTTTATTATATTTTTCTGAGCACCTTTCCGGTACGCGCTTTTCATAGCCAGTATCAATTTCTGACACCAGTTCTCATTATTTTAACTTGAAACTCGTTTTACAAGTCCTATATAATATTCTAGTAATTATCATTTACTTATTATAATTTTTCGGGATACTTTTTCGGTACGCATTTATACCGACTAGCAGAACCGGTATCTGCACTTTTTCTCCGAAAAGCGACTTTCAGCATTCTTAATCACTTACTATAATTATATGAGCCTTATAATAATTATTATGGTCAATTATGGAATTATTTCCTATTTTGCATAATTAATTAATTAAATTCCTTAATTAACGGTGTGGGTTCTTACATTCACCTCACCTTTTTAGGATTTTGTCCTCAAAATCAGAAACATACCTGTCTCGAAAATTGGGGTACTGCCGGAGAAGCTCGTCCTCACGCTCCCATGTACACTCCTCAGGAGTTCTTCCGGTCCACTGCATTTTGATCATCGGAATGATCTTGCTCCTCAGCTGCTTCTCGCCACGATCGAGAATCTTGAGTGGTCCGACGGGAGTCTTTAGGTTCTCCCGAACCTCTACACCATCTGGTTGCACCACGTGCGAAGGATCTGCGATGTACTTCCGAAGCTGAGACACGTGAAACACATCGTGGATGTTAGCCAAGTTCGGAGGAAAGGCAAGCCGGTAGGCAACAGATCCTACTCTACCAAGAATCTGGTATGGCCCAATATATCGCGGGCTCAGCTTCCTCACTCTGAGTGCCCGACTAACACCGGTGACAGGTGAAAGTCTAACAAACACGTGCTCACCCTCACTGAACTCCAGTGGACGATGCTTGACATTATAGTAGCTCTTCTGGCGATTCTGCGCCTGCTTCAACTTTTCTCTGATCATCTGGATCTGCAAGGTGGTATCTTGGACAAAGTCCAAGCCGAAAAGCTCCTTGTCTCCAACCTCAGACCAACAAGTAGGAGTCCGACACCTCCTACCATACAGTGCTTCGTAGGGCGCCATGCCCAGGCTAGCATGAAAGCTGTTGTTGTACGAAAACTCAACCAACGGAAGGTACCTATCCCATGCCGAGCCCTGCTCTAACGTGCAAGCTCGCAACATATCCTCCAAGGTCTGGATGGTCCTCTCAGTCTGTCCATCAGCCTGAGGGTGATAGGCGGTACTCAATCTCAACTGCGTACCAAAAGCCTCCTGCAGCGCCTCCCAGAACCGAGATGTGAACTTCGGGTCCCTATCACTGATGATACTCTCGGGCACCCCGTGAAGCCTCACAATCTCGCGAACATAAAGCCTGGCCAACTGCTCTGTAGTGAAGCTCACCTTCACTGGAAGAAAATGGGCAGACTTCGTCAGTCTGTCCACAATGACACAGATAGAGTCACAACCCGCCTGAGTCTTCGGCAATCCCACCACGAAGTCTATGGAAATACCTTCCTATTTCCACTGTTGTACTTTAAGAGGTTGAAGTTCACCAGACGGTTTCTGATGTTCAATCGTCACCTTCTGACAAACCAAACACTTAGACACAAAAACAGCAACATCTTTCTTCATGCCTGGCCACCAGAAGTTCTTCTTCAGGTCTTGATACATCTTAGTAGCACCAGGGTGGATAGAAAACTGACCCTTATGGCCCTCTGCCATAACCTTTTCAGTCAAAGGACCTCGAGGAACCACAATCCTCTGCTGAAACAAAAGCATTCCATCATCATTTCAAGACACACCGTCTTAGTTCTTCACATAATCCAGACACTCTCTCTGAACTTGTGCCTCTTTGATCTTTTCTCACAGCTCATTCACAACGTCTGCTGCTTCCATCTCGAGAAGTACACCCTCACGCGGAGCGGTCACTGCCAGGTTTCGGAACTTCTCAACCACATCAAAGTTACCAAGTAACAAACTGGATGAGCTACTGGATTTCCGACTCAAAGCATCAGCTACCACATTGGCCTTGCCAGGATGATACTTCAACTCAAAGTCGTAGTCCTTTATGAACTCCATCCATCTCCTCTGCCTCATGTTCAACTTGTTCTGGTCGAACAGGTACTTCAAGCTCTTGTGGTCACTGAACACCACAAACCTCAAACCAAAAAGATAATGCCTCCAAATCATGAAAGAAAACACAATAGCAGCCAACTCCAAATCATGAGTAGGGTAGTTCTCCTCATGAGGCTTCAGCTGCCTCGAAGCATAGGCAATCACCTTGCCCAACTACATCAGCACACAACCTAGCCCCTTCCCGGAGGCGTCGGTGTAAAGCTCAATCTCAAGCGCAGGATCAGGAAGGACCAACACAGGTGCAGTAGTCAGTCTCTCCTTCAACTCTTGAAAACAAACCTCACACTCGTGAGTCCACACAAATGGAGTCTCCTTCTAGGTAAGGCGAGTCAATGGCAGAACCATGGTGGAGAATCCCTTGATGAACCTCCGATAGTAACCTGCCAAACCCAGAAAGCTCTTCACTTCCGTCACTGTCTTGGGTCTCTCCCAATCCAGTACGGCCCCGATCTTGTTCGGATCCACTGCAACTCCTTCAGCAGAAATAACATGCCCAAGGAACTTCACAGACTTGAGCCAAAACTCACACTTTGAAGGCTTCACATACAGCTTCTTCTACTTCAGCACTTGCAGGAAAATCCTCAGATGCTCCACATGCTCCTCCTCCGTCTTGGAGTAAATCAAAATGTCGTCAATGAAGACGATGACAAACTGATCCAGGTACGGCTGGAAAATCTGGTTCATGTAATCCATAAACACAGCAGGTGCATTGGTGAGACCGGACGGAATCACCAAATACTCAAAATGACCGTATCTCGAGCGAAATGCGGTCTTTGGGACATCCTCCAGCTTCACCCGAATCTGATGGTATACGGACCGAAGATCAATCTTGGAATACACGCAAGCACCCCTGAGCTGATCCAACATATCATCAATCTGAGGAAGGGGATACTTGTTCTTGATCGTCACCTTGTTCAGCTGCCTGTAGTCGGTGCACAATCGCATTGTCTCGTCCTTCTTCTTCACAAAGATAACCGGTGCTCCCTAGGGAGACACACTCGGTCTAATAAAATCTTTCGCTGAAAGATCTTCAATGTGCTTCTTCAACTCTGCCAGCTCCGGTGGCGACATCCGGTATGGAGCTAAAGAAATAAGCCCCACACCAGGCAACAGATCTATGGAGAACTCTATCTCCCTCTGTGGCGGAAACTCAGGAATCTCCTCAGGAAACACCTCGAGGAATTCCCTCATCACAGGAATGCCAGTGATGTCCTCCTGTGTCCCACTCACCAAACCACCCAACATGACATAACCAAATGCCCCTGCTCTCAAGGTCCTCCTAGCCTGCAGCAACGAAATGTACGGCGAGGAACTGGCCGTGGAATCACACGGAGATAACACCACACACTACAAGAAAACTGGTATTTGGAGGCTGTTTATTAGAGGCTGTTTCACTTAAATCGCCTCCAATTGATACATAGAGGCGGTGCTTCCGGCGGTTTAATTGATTCGAGGCGGTTAACGTGAAACCGCCTCCAAATGTAAATTAGAGGCGGCTAAAACAACCGCCTCCATTTAACATTCAGAGGCGGTTACATTGAAACCGCCTCTAATTACTACATTTAGAGGCGGTTAAACCATAACCACCTACAAATTTATATTAGACGCTGTTAAAATAACCGGCCCCATTGACCATTTAGAGGCAGTTGAGATATAATCGCCTATAAATGTAGCAATTAGAGGCGGTTATATTAAAACCGCCTCTGAATGGTAAATTGAGGCGATTATTTTAACCACCTCTAATATACATTTGGAGGCGGTTTCACATCAACCACCTCAAAATATACATTAAAGGTGGTTAAAATAACCGCCTCCATAGCATATTTAGAGGTGCTTCATGATCTATTGTGCAGTGAGATTCAAAGAAGAAAATCTCTTTGTTCAGCCGTTGGATTGTCCTCAAATTTGGTTAATGTGTTCTTCTCTTGTAATACTTTAATCTAACCGTTCAAATTTTTAAGTTGAATTATCTGGTGTTATATATAAATTTCTAAAGATGACTGTTGCACATTGAAAAAAACCATCTCTCCTTCACTTTGAAGTCCCACATTGGATGTCACTTGTTCCTCTTTCTCTATTCTCTTCTATATAACAACCCACACTAACACACACATATACAAAATTCCATAAGTTATTTATATTCAACTAATAACAATTATATTAACTTTTAAAAATAATTTTTAAAAAAAAATTATATTAACCAATCATTATCAAAAATATATTAAAAATAAAAATTTAAAAATAGAAATTATATTAAATTTTAAAAGTAAAAATATTAATATTAAAATTTTAAAATTTATATAATTTTAACCATTTGGAGGCGGTTACACGTTATTTGGAGGCAGTTAATATAATCGCCTCAGATTGTCTTTTGGAGGCGGAAATGGAAGCGATTAAAATAACCGCCTCAGATTATCTTTTGGAGGCGGTAGTGGAGGTGGTTAAAATAACCGCCTCCGAATATGTTTTGAAGGTGGTTAGAATAACCGCCTCAGATTGTCATGTAGAGGCGGTTAATCCAGCGGTTTCTAAAAACTGCCGCATTTTGCCTCGCGACGGAGATAAACGAGGCGGTTTATGAACCGCCGAACGTAGCATTTAGAGGCGGTTTGAACCGCCTCTAAATGCAAATATAACCGCCTCTAAATACCAGTTTTTTTGTAGTGACACGCTTGGCACAACAGTCAATCATCACACAATTTCTGGACAGCCAATCCATGCCCAGAATAACCTCCAAGTTGGCCATCGGCAATCCTATCAGATCTACCGAGAACTCACGGCCATCCCACTGAAACGCTACATCGCGATGAACAGTGGTCGCATCACACTTTTCTCCGGTGGCGGTGGTAACCCGCATCGGTGGAGAAAGCACATCAATAGGAACCTCAAGCCCCACAGCATTCGGGGTTGCAACAAAAGAATGTGTAGCCCCAGAGTCAAACAAGACATCAACAGGTGAACCACCAATCGTAACAGTACCTCTAACCAGGTTCGGAGTTCGGTCCGACTGCTGACGATCCAGAGTATAAACTTTCCCAGAAGATGGTGGCACTGTCGGTGCCGAAGTAGGAGGAAGGGGAACCATCTGAAGTGGCACTTCCTGCACTGCAGTAGCCCTCGCCGTCGCCGACGGACAGTCTTTGGAGAAGTGGCCCTCCTTGCCACACTGAAAACAAATCAACTGGACGGTAGAACACGGCCCAAAATGAGTCTTCCCGCATCCCGAACACCTGGGAGCAGGAGGTCTCGCTACACTCCCCGGAGCAGAAGTCCTCTTGAACTGATTTGGCGCCTGCCGAGCTGCCATCTGTTTACCTTTACCCTTGTTTCCAAACTTCTTGTCTCTCCAAGAAGTGGAACTACCAGCTGCTACCTTCGTCGCCTCTGCAACCTTGGCCTTCTTGGCCTTACTCCTGCTGTAGAAATCCTCAATATCACGACACTACTGAACCAGTGCCCCAAAGTCTCTCAAAGCAGAACCAGCAAGGTAACCAGCAATATCCTCACTAAGTCCTCTGCGGAACTTAGCAGCCAAAAATGTCAGAGTAGGCCTCGCCATCCGAAAGTGTGAAAACTTCACCAGCTCATTAAACTTGGCCAGGTACTCGTCAACAGACAACGAGCCCTGAACCAACCTGTCAAACTCCCCTTGCTTCCTCTCCTGTGCATCATACGGGAAGTACTGACCCAGAAAACATTCCTCGAAGAATGGCCACGTCATCCTATGGCCCTACATCTCGTAGACATGAGAAATGTTTGTCCACCACTCATGCGCATCGCCCTCCAGCAAGTAAGTGGCGAACATAAGCTTCTGCAGATCTGAACACTGCATGACCCGAAATATCTTGTCTAGCGCCTGAAGCCATCACGCCGCAGCAATAGGATCATAAGACCCATCAAAAGTAGGTGGCTTATGCTTACGGAAAGCATTCAGCCGGCGACCAATCGCATCTCTGTCTTCAGCAGGCTCCACAAAGGGTTCCATCACCCCCGTACCAAAACCAGTGCCCTCGACATGGCTCTGGCTCTCATCCTGCAGACTAGGTGGAGGCGGTGGTGGTGGTGGCGGAGGTGCATGGCCAACATCGGGACCAGTCCTAATCTCCTCCAACATGACTCTAAACATTGTCATGTTCGCCAGACGGTTGGCCTCCAACACGTCCTCAGTGGCCTTCCTGTTCGCCTCTCTGACGGCGTCCTACATGGCCTGGTTTGCCATTCTCATGGCCTCCTGGTCGGCTTGTCGGGCCGCCTGCATCTCAGCTAATGCAGCCAGGATAGGATCGGGCCGATCCTCCGAAGTCTTGTAGTTTCTCCCGAGTCTTACCATGACTCTGCACAAGTTACACAATTTATGAGTTGATCAGGCCCACGCAATGTGATCACATATGCATTATCATAATAATACTTGACGGAGCAAACACACCAAAACAGACACAACCAAACATTCTAATCATTGCAATACATACAGGCTTTTCCTTATAACCGTCGCTCTGATACCATAAAATGTAACACCCCGTGTATACCCGGAATATTAACATTACATCGTATTAAGCAGTACTTAATTAAAATTGTGGAATATTCTTTTTCTTTTCAATTATGACGTCATTAAACTTAGCCAAGTTGATTACTTAATCAATTTCATAAAATATCACCTGTACGTAAATTGCAATAAGACATCTACTGAAATTACTCAATATATAAATAAAGTGTGTATCTAAATCACGACATTACATCTCGTAATCCGGACAATATCCTGATACATTATTACAATTCCCAACAGACTCAAGACAAAAACAATACTAGGTGTCATGGACAATCCCCATGCTCACCAAATAAACATCGTAAACAACAAGTTTCAACATAAAACTCTATAAACATAAACTGAAGCTATAAACATATAATCAGCATGCAAATCCAGCATCCAACATGTCAGCATAAATAACAGCAAATCTAACTCAGCTCCGGCCTCCTGCCGCCTGAGGTTTCAACATTACCTGAACCTGAAATAAGCGCCCCAAACGTGGGGTGAGATCTCTAAACTAGAAATCTCAGTAAGACAAGGGGTCCTCAAGGATCTTCCACCCTAAGCTCACTTACATGTGCAATATAAGTTCTAAAAGCATTTACATCAGTATAAGTTCTCAAAACTATGTAGTGCAACAGATATTCATGACATGTGTGTTGATACTATTCTACTGGCCAGAGAAATGCAGGAATAAGTATACGTCTATCCCCTACAGATAGTACAAGGAACATCGCTTGTACCTCACCCACAGCCTCACCATATTGTATGTACCACATACTCAGGCTTACCGTATAAGTGGAACACCACATGCATATCTTAAAGACACTAGCATATAACAGCTCAACAGCATTTTAAAAACATCAAAAGCATGTAACACAGCATGCATATACCATACCCCCATGGGACATGGTGGAACCACAACATTGCTAAACCGAGGACACGAAAGCTTACCTTGCAAGCTAACTATCCAAGCCAAGAGTCCACACTAGCTCAAAGCCCGCAAACAGTACAATCACAATCTGTTTATACAGTAAGTAATCATCAATAACCATCTATCAAGGTTACATTAAGTGATTAAGGCTTTCCATCTCATTATAAGTCATTTTATGCATTTTCTGCAGGAGGTATTCGAATACTCCTCGATGAGTATTCGAATACTCCCTGTATCTAGAAAGTATTCGATTACTTCCATTAAAGTATTCGAATACTCACAAGTATCCGAATACTTTTCCCCCCGGTATCTGAATACCTCAGTATCTGAATATCAAACCTTACTGTATTCGAATACTTTCCAGTATTTGAATATTTCTTCAAAGGTATCTGAATACTTCTCTTCCCAGAAAAGTATTCCAATACTCCTGCAATGAGTATTCGACTACCTGATGCACAAGTATTCGAATACTACACGAAAAGTATTCGAATACTTCTTCAACAGAATGCAGAAATTCAAGCCAACTTCTGCATAATCCCAAATTCAAGGGTCCAAATGCGATTGAGAGTCCAATGACTCCCTAAACAGATAATCACCAACATGTTATGAACCCAAAAACACATTCTTTTACTAAAATGGTTAAAGTTCCTCTTTTTAATAGATTAAACAAGATTTAAACTTCAAAATGACAAAGAGGTGATCATGGTATACCTCAAAGGCTCACAACTCCGAAAATGGGACAGTAAGGAGGTCCTTTACACAGCACCAAAGTTCAGACTAAAGCAACACACGAAAATGGTACACCAAGCTTGGTCCTTTAAGCCAAAAGATCACTTCTTGGCACCACAAAATGCCATGACAAGGTCTCTCCCTCACAACTCAGCAACACAACCTCCAAACACTCCCAATCAACAGCAAGTAAAATTTAGAAAAGCTTCTCAACTCACCACCAAGGCTACCTCACACAAAACACAAGTGTTTAAGGGGCATCAACAATGAGAAAGGTGGCACCTTAGGCTCACAAGAGGGTAGGGAGTGAAGGTGACACAAGGAAAACACAAGGCTGAAGAAGAGCTCAGAAAACAACTCACGTAGCAGCCAAATTATGGCCTAGGGTTTTGTGCAAAGTGAGTATTTATAGCTCGCTAAAAATAATAATACAGTATTAGCAAAAATAGCTACGCTTAGCATTTTAATCCCAAACTTTGGAATCTGAATCTACTCATTTTTCCAAGAATAAATATATTTTTATTATATTTTTCCGAGCACCTTTCCGGTACACGCTTTTCATAGCCAGTATCAGTTTCTGACACCAGTTCTCATTATTTTAACTTGAAACTCGTTTTACAAGTCATATATAATATTCTAATAATTATCATGTACTTATTATAATTTTTCGGGATACTTTTTTAGTACGCATTTATACCGACTAGCAGAACCGATAGCTGCACTTTTCCTCCGAAAAGCGACTTTCAGCATTCTTAATCACTTACTATAATTATATAAGTCTTATAATAATTATTAGGGTCAATTATGGAATCATTTCCTATTTTTCATAATTAATTAATTAAATTCCTTAATTAACGGTGCGGGTTCTTACAACTCCACTGTTATTATTTTTAATTTCGGGTCGTTACATGTATAGGTTAAGGTGGCTCTAAAATTCGGTAGAATTGTTATCAAAAAAAAAAAAAAAAATTCGGTAGAATAACAGCTCGTGAAAGTATAGAATATCATGCGCCCCTTCAATGGGAGAATGAGAGTTTATATAGGTGAAAAAATATTCTTAATGATGAGAAAGAGGATTGTGAGTCAAAATTGTTAACCAATTCCTAATAGTTGAAGTGAGGAGTTGTCTCAGCATTATGCACGTACAATGGTGAGCTATGTTGCACCGACACGAGACACGACACGCCAACACGTTAATTTTAAAAAATGTCATATTTCGACACGTTAGGACACGTTTTGATATTAAATAATATTTTTAATATATATAATATAATTTATATTTAGTACATGTAACAGTCCATGATAAGTTATATAACAATTCAAATATTCAGATTCCATAGCATAAATATAAAGCAAAAATAATTTTTCATACCTTGTTAATTTTTTATGTCAAATTCCCTAATAGAAAAAAAATTGACTTATAAATTAATTTTTTTATTTTTAGTTAATATAATAAATTTTAGACCTAAAAAAAAGTGTCGGATGCATGTAGGAGAGTTGACTGCGTGTCGAAAAAAGTTGACCACGTGCTGGAAACACGTGTCGGAACATGTCGGAGCGTTGACCGCGTGTCCTAAAATGTTGATCGCGTGTCGGAAGGTGTCGATGTCTGTCACGCAAATTTTTTTTCAAACTGCATATCCGTGCTTTCTTGATGGTGAGTTTTGCAGGGGAAAGGCATCCGTAGTGAGTTCCATATAAAGTGTCAAGGGAATGGACCCTTAACAATCTTTGTAGGCAAACTCATTATATTAGGTCCAACATCAAGTATAACATATTTCTATATACCTAAGTTTATGTATCTAATTTCTTTTTATATGACTAAGGAATAGGGGTGTAAATAGGCCGAACGACTTGCAAGGGGCCCAAGGCTTGGTTTGGCCTGGCTTGTTTAATAAATAGAACGGGCTCAAGTTTTTAAAAAAGCTTATTTGGCAAACAAGCCCAAGCCTAATTTAATGAGGCTTACCTTGAAAGCGCGTGAGCTGACCTGATATATTATTATAATAAATATGGGATTAATGTTTGTTCTTTTAAAGGACATAGAATTTTATCATTTTAGTCAAAATTACAGTATTTTATACTAAGAGAAAGAGATGCACAATGGAAATCAAGGCGACAGAAAATGAGAGATTTTTTTTTAATTTAAATATTAAATAAAAAACACTCATATTTTAACTAAAATGATCTTCCTTTAAAAGAACAAATATTTTTTCAATAAATAATATATTTTTATGTCACTAAATTATTAAACTTACTTTTTTAACCTTAATTTTTTATTTTTGTCAACTGGCATTCTCTCACGGTCACAATTTCACAAACAAGCTCTTTAACTATTTGTCACTCATTTCCTCTCTCGGTCACTTCCAAAATTTGATGCATTTATAATTTCAACATTTAAACGTATATTTTTATCTCACAATTATAATTATAAATGAGTCAAGCCAAGCTCAAGCCAAGCCTTTAATTTTTCATAAACAAACCAAGTCAAGCCTAGAATTTAGCTTGTACTAGGTTAATGGGCTAAGCCAAGCTCAAAATATTTTTCATAGGCTTGGCTCGTTTAAGCTAAAACTTGGCTCGGCCCATCTCATTTACATCGCTACAAAGGAGAATGGTTTAAGATCTAAGGTTTGATCTTCTTCCCTATTTATTTAACTTTAAGAATTTCCATGTCTATTATAGTATTTATTCACCTTATTTATTTATTTTTGATTGATCATGGAGTCCGTTATATGTGCTTCCATATGTAACAATTGTGGTATTTAGCGAACTCCCTTGCTTTAATGTTGAAACAATTTTATTAATTGTTCTGTCCTGAAGACAGAGATGTCTAGTCCAATAGGCTAGTGAGTTTTTTTTTTTTAATCTAAGTGCTCTCTCTAAGATATTGAATATAGATAAAAATATTTATGGTAAAATCTTACAAATTTATCTCAATATTATAAAGAACTAAAATATTTTATAAAAAAAATTACATATTATTTATGTCTTGAACTTTCTTCAGAAATGTCACCACATTAAGGACATTTTTGGAGGGTATTACCTTTATTTATGCATAATCCACCATTTTGGATTCCCTTTCTCCTTATTGTCCATTTTAATACGAATGCAATTAGGTTGCGGGTGAACATGGCTAGCTCTTCATATTTCCTAATTCTAACACATATTTGGACCATGATATAAAGCCCAAAGTTCTTCATTGACGACAATTAGACACTACCCTTTTTCCAACTTATACATTATGGACACAAATTACATGTAATCTAAATTAAGTAATGCATGAATTAATAACTATGGGTTCAATAATAAAGAACTTGCTCTCATTAATCAAGGTGTTGAGTTTGAGCTTTAGGACTGGAAAAAATGATTGCAGAGAAAGCCACCCCATATATAGATCTGATAGTGCTCGAAGCAAATCAGTTGGGTTTCCAATGAACCAATTGGGGAAAAAATGAAAAGGTAAAAAAAAAGCCTGCATCAATCCCAAAATGACAAGTAAGGGTGTACATAAGCTAAGTTAGTCAGGCTTTAATTTAAATAGGTCAAACCTATATAGATGTCACAACGTAATTCTAGGTCCATAACTAGTGCACATGCTAAACCTAACATTTTTACCAATTATCCTAGGAAGCCTAATTATTAAAATAATATATTTGAATTAATTTATCAAAATTTACAATTAACCTAATTGTAAAAATAATGGAATAACTCTAAGAATAATAACCTATTAAACTTCTAAACAATAGACTCTCTCGAAAAAACTGGTGGAGAGGAATAAAAAATTCAGTCGTTAGCTTTATTTGGGGAAAAAACATGTAATTGCAACTGGAATGAGTTGCAAACTCAATTGGTAACTAATAGAAAATATAACAAGTAGGACATGACAGCATATAAAGTCAATATTTAAATCAAACCATTAGTTGATGAATTCTAAAATTCTAATTTATGTCAAGTCAATTATTAATATAAAAAAAATTAATACTTTATCAAAATTATATACTGATATAGTCAAGCGACAAATTTGAAAAAATAATTATCACGTATAAAAAAGATAAACTATGATTATCAGATTCAAATAAGTATAAATATATAATAATAACAATAACAATATTATTATTATTATTATTATTATGTCATCCAAGCCTCTTCAAGTTTAGCAATTAGAAGCTTATTTATAATAAGTTGGGGCTTAACTCTTTTCACCTCATATGTAAGAAGATGTAATATTGAACTAATTGCAAATTGTGAGACAACATTGATATGTCCTATATTGATGTTTTCCTTGAACAACGATAAAAAAAATCCAAATTATATGCTTTGCAATTGTCTGAGATGGATTGCATATAGCCGAGAGAATTTGAACCTATATAAAAAAAATTGTTTGGTGTGCACTTCACTGTATAAAATACTCTAGAACTTGTTTTGTTTTTTGATTGAGATGGTCTGTGAAGTATATTGTAGAGATGATAGAGACATGTTCTTCTTTTAACCAGATGGCCAAATAGTTAACCCTTATGTTATTTCTTTGTTTAAGCCCCTTGAGCCTAGGCCTATATATTCTTTGAAAACCCATATAAGTTATTAGCCACTCCACATACATATCCTCACCCTAATTTAGATTAATTTTCATTTTTGGATTGAGGAATGGATTATAAGTGTTATAATGAATTTCTTATGTACGAGAAAATGCAAGCAAAAAAGGAGCTAAAAGGTAAGGAAAGTAAAGGTTGGTTAAGTGAAAAAGATATAAGGAGGATGTAAATACTTAAGGGAGAAAATTTGAAAGAAAATTGTTGAAAAAGAGAAGTTGCTCAAAGAAAAAAAAATGTGAAAAAGAAAAAGAAACAAGTGAAAAGGAGGAAGAGCAAAAGAGAATGGAGAAAAATATGTATCAGTGTGTTACACAATTATATTATATTTCTCCTTGAATCTGAAATTTTAATCTTTGAACTTATTTTCCCTATTAATTCCTTCCCTTTAGCCAGACCATATTACAACCATAATAAAGACCTCTTTATCTGCTTTATATGTCATCAAGGCTATGGAGGATAAGAATATAAGCAAGCATATGGTAGTGTTGATTCAGTGAAGGATGAGTGAAACACAAACCCTCAAACACTTGAGTATGAGTGAATTGAAAATCCTAGTAAGGGGTGTTTTAGCTAAAGTTTCCTACTCTTTATCTTGAGAAGTCTTGTTAAAATTCTATGACTCATGGATTATGAATCTTGCTTGATTGATGTATCATTACTGTTCATAACTAAGTTTGAATATTCTATAGTCTTGTCTCTGATTGATTTTTCCTGTTAAGAATTCATTCAGTTGAAATTCCTACTCCATTTCCTTTGGTTTTTATTCTAGCTGGTTGCTGGGGACAATAATATTCAATCTAGGAATGTTTCATAAACCTTTAGTTTATCATTATTGTAGGGCTAAATAATACATGAATTACATAGTCAATTGCATGAAAACTTAGGTTTTGTAGTGAAAAAGCATGAAAGTTGGACTTTTAGCTAACATAATGTGATCTCGCTTGTTTTGAAGGTGAATTGACCCAAAATAATTCACGAATGAAGTAAGGGACTTAGGAGAGATAATTTAAGATCCAAAGAAGTCCATATGGAGCAATTCACAAGTAAATTGAAGAATGGATGAGCGCGCTTTAGAGCCATATAGCACGCTAGTGAAGCAAAAATAGCAAAGATCCCTGGAATAGCGCACTTACACGTGCTTTGATGAACAATTTTTCTCTTCAAAGAGAGAATTAAGGTGATTCAGCGCGCTCATCAGCGCTTTAGCGCGTTGTGCGATCCAAATCCTGACCCAACTTATGTAATCACTTAGGGCACGAATCTCACATTATAAAAGAAGATTTTTGACATCAATAAAAGGGCTTTTGATAATTCTGAAGAGGGAATCCTACTTTGGCAATAGAGAAACATGTCTTTCATGCTTTGGAGCATTGGGGGAGGGTGGAATTCATGAATACGCTGGTAACTCTGAAGATTCACAACGTCATCACACCGATGGAGTCCGGGGGATCTTTATTGTTTTCTTATTTTTTTGAATTCGTTATGCTAGGTTGTATTTCTATGTAGTTAAGGATAAATGGAACCTAATTGAGTCTTTATGTTTATGAATTAAATTGTCTTTGAAATTCTCTCTTTTTATAATTGAATGAATTTATCTATTTTTAATGTTTTCAATTAGTTTGCTTCTTGTAGAATGATCTAGGGAATTGCATTACAATAAGGATGTTGGTGTATGAACCCGAAATTGATAAATTCATCATAATCCTTGTGATATAGGGATAACAATAGGGTAATTGTGCAATCTTTAGATTCTTGATCTTAATGCATGTTTTCTTAAGGAATAATCGGGAAACTAGGTTTCTTTCAAGATCACATAGAATTAGGGTAACAAGAGATTGAGACTTAATTAATCTAGAAAGAATTGATTGACAATATATTAAGAGTAGTTTCTTAACTGTTTAATTCATAACATAAAAAGGATATTGAGGGAAATCGAAACCCTAACTATGCTTTTTCTTGATTATCAAAACCAACTTTTTAATTGCTTGTTTTTATTCTGAATTCTTATGCTTTTGATTCATCTTAGTTTTAATTCAAAGCTCTTGTAATTGTTGTCCAAATAAAGCGCGAAAAATGAACTAGTGCTTGAAATCTAATCCTTGTGGTAATGATCTCGTACTCACATACACTTTATTACTTTTATAACCGGTGCATTTGCCGAAGTTGCAAGAGTCTCACTTTTAAAAAAAAAAAAGAATATCTTGTGACAGGCATAACTTCTGTGACGCTGCTGCAAAAAAATTAAACCCCTATAAATAATTAGAATAAAAGGCAGATATGGTTAATTTCAATTAACTCTACAGTGCGATCAATTTATATGGTGATACCATAGAATTTTCCCGAAAAATAACTGTCTCAAATACAATTCGATTTTGCATTTTGGTGAGTTCAACTATGTCAGATTTCTGGCATTGGGTCTTTCGGTTGGAGAAATAGAAGAATCATCACTGAAATGTTCCTCCCTTTTAATAAGGAACATTATGGGCAAAGGAAAAATATTTTTTTTTTTTAAGTATCTTCCTAAAAACTATGGCCATATGTTTTTTTTTTTCATGAATAAGATTAGGCAAGAATAATTTACCATATTGAGCCATGCTTACAAAAAGTCATTCTTGATATAATAGTTCCTACAGGGTTCAAACAATAATATTATTTGTAAATAACTTAGTATCATATGGGAAAATTAGTTATTGATTCGGATCAAATACTTTGCAGCTTTTTAAAGTTTAAACTGAAGATTGTGACTCTTGAAAATATTTATTGTGATAAAATATTAAAACCAAATATAACTCACCAAGTTTCAATAGCTAAGCAGAGGTTCCGATTCTGTTGATTTCTGCCCTTCTTGACCATTAGGCTGAAATTAAAGCATCTTATTTCCCTTTCACCTCATACAAATTTTCAAATATTTTTTTTATTATTCCTAATAGAAAAATAAATGAAGGAAACAAAGAGAGTATGTTTTGTAACCAAAAAATAAAACTCAAACTTTGTCTAACTGCCGTAATTTTATGATATATGTATATATGTTGAAGTTTTACCTCCCTAAAAATTTATTCTTAAAAACTCAAAATTTTAAAATTATAATAAAAATTTACTGATCTCAAATTTAGATACGAATTCGTCATGGTTCTGGAAAAATTTCACTTGGTTCGCTTCCATATAAAATGAAACAACAATTCACGCAGTCTCTCGCATAATCGCTTTGCGTTTCGCCCTAACTCTTCATTCTCCATTATTCAATGAGTAGATAAGCATATGTGCTTGATTAAATTGGAATTTTCTTCGCAATAGGAAATGTGTCAAAACCTAATATTAATGCCACCAAACTTAAGTAGTATTAACTAATAAATGAACGAAGCGGAATAGCAGCATCCGTTAGGCATATTTGGTGTACAACGTACGATAAAACATGATAGCATAAGACCACTTGATAGTATAAGAAGGTCTGATTGTATAAGATTTGATTAAATATTAATACTGTCCAATATTTGGTATGGTATTATATAAGATAATATATTGTATAAGATAATAGTATCCAATATTTGATAATCCGGATCCCTTTTGTTGCTCCCTCCATTGCACATCTGGAAAATTGGAAAGAAGGCTTGAGCTTAAGAAGAACAAAGTAGGTTTACGATTACCACTTTAATAGTTTACTCTTTCACTTTTATGGTAAGTAAAAGTGGGAAACTTCTAAACTCTTTAATCGATAAGAAAAGCTTCTTTCCATGATTAAAACAGGGATTTTTCAGTTGTTCTGTGTATTGTGATCAAGGTGACGCAAATCATACCACTTCCGAAAATAGCAAAAAACAACAAGAAGGGAATGGAAAAAATGAATGATGTTGAACAAAAAAGAAAACCAAAAGAGGGTTTACCTCAAGTTTCAATCGATCCAAAATGTTCCTTCTCAAACCACCATCCTTTCCATGATCATCCACTGCCACCTCCGGCAGCTGCAGCTGCCATAGTCCGCCAGCGAGTTTCCTCGCCGACATGGCCTCTGCCGCTACCCCCTTTTCCTGTTGGATTTCCGGTCGAACTCCTCCAGTGAATCGTCGTCGTTCTTCTCTCTGTCATCGTGGATCTTCCACTTCGACGAAGGGGTTTCGGGCCTGCTCCATTTTCCGATCAGTGCCCCAATTTGCCTCAACCAGGTTTCTGGGTTTCTGGCGGGAGGTTCTCGGCAGTGGTTGAAGATCAGAGCCCAGCGAGGGGTTTCGCAAGTTGGGAGCAATGCTCGCCAGGAATGGCGGAGTTGGTCGGTGAGAGTTGCCGAAAATCTTCATTGTCGCTGGCGCCACCCATCGGCCATTTATTGATGAGAATGGGGATCTTCTTCTTCTGGGATTTAACTTGAGACTGGGTGAGAAAAGGGTAGAAGAAAGAAAAGGGATAGAAGGATTACAATAGCAAAGAGAAAGATGAGAAGGGATTAGTAATACATTAATTCTTTATCAGACCTCCTTATATATAATTTTAATATATTAAAGAATTTTGCTACATAAATTTATAATATACAAAAGTTATGTCAAATAATTAAAAATGTCGTAACATATAACATCAACTTATACTATTAAACTTTGTACATTACATCAAGCATCAAACATCAAACAGACCTTAGAATACACGAGGTGCCATCCCAATAGGTGAATGTTCCCCTTTATTGGTCCGATTTTTTTTTTAGATATTCTAATCAGTTCATCGCTTCGCGACTAGTTCAATTTGAAGCAGGTCATGATAATTGATATTTTATTATACTTATTTATCACTCTTGGTTAGTATTTTTTGGATTATTTGGAGTTAAATAATGGTCTTTTGCGTTAAATTAGATTTTTTGCTCTTTATTGGGTTTAATTTATTTTCGTAATTAATTTTTAACTTTACGTTACTTTAGTATTTTGACCATATCTCACTCCGCAGGTGTCTGATTGATCCAATTCTTGTTGCATTTTGCAGATAACTCAGAGGGCTACAAATGTTATGCAGACATGAAAGCACAATTCGCACAATAAAATGGTAAAAGTTGGAGCTCAAGTTAGAAACGTGATTCTGGAATTTTAGTTAAAAGTTGGCTTAAGTTATAATTTCGAACCCAATCTACAAGAGGCCCAGAGCCATTATTTCTATTTTGTTTCCTTTTTATTTTGGGTTGGATTTGTAGAGCCCGAAGCCTAGCTTGATTAGGGGTTAAAAGGGTAAGAGTAAGGACCTTGTGGATCATCTTTCATTTGAATTTGAATTTAATAGTTTTGAAATTAATATATTTTCGTCTTTTTCTCTCCTTTTCCTTTAATGAACACAAGGGTTGAGGATTTCATGGTTGAATCCTGAGGACCTGCACCTTATTTTGAACCTAATTCGTTTCTCTTTCCAACTCGGTTTGACATCGCGCGCGATTGTGGGTGTTCAATCTAAGATACACGATTGCGTTCTTGGGGAAGAGATTAACCATTAGATTTAATGGTTAGGTTGATTAACCCAATGAACTCAAGTCGAACGGGTTGATACTTCGCGATTGCACGAGGAGACGCGCCATATTCGACCAAACGTTAGGCGATCGTCTAGAGAGGGGTTTTTAAGCGAATGCAGGGATTCCAATTCCTTTAGGGTCAAACACAATTTGGTAATTATTTGTCCAATGATGGATGTCCTTGAAATCCTAATTCTTGGGTTGGTTTCTTTTAATTTGATTATTCTCGTGTTTTTATTTTATTTTTCGTTTTCGTTTAAATTGACAATCATATTAAAACCCCCCATTTTGGTTTTCGTTTTTCTTTAGTTTACGTTTCTCCTTAGTTTCTCTTTTTATTTAGTTCTCATTTTTATTTGGTTTTCGTTTTTATTTGATTCCCATTTTTATTTAGGTCTTGTTTCATTTAGTTTCCATTTAGTTTCCATTTTTATTTGGTTTTCATTTTATTTTTATTTTTATTTATTTTTATTTTTATAACTGAGCGGTTAAGTTCCTTGCAAACTCCTACGACTCAGGTTTGCACTATATTACAAATTTTTATAAACCTGATTTTATTAATTTGCACGATTTCGACAGTTCGTGCCAGTTCCTAATTTGCAGGATTAAGATTTTAAACTCCTCCCAATGACGGTACTAGAGAGAATCGAATACATGTTCTCACCCCACCTGCTCAGTTCCTTAGTGCCAACTAAGCTACTATTTTATGGTTCTATCGGTCCAAATTTGAAGCCCGAAGTTAAGGGAGAAGAAAATAGGCAATACTTGAGTTTGTAGCTTGAGATGAATTTTGTTCATGAAAGCTGAGTGATGACACCGGAGATTTGGAACATTCATGAACAACTTTTTATGTAGCTTTTTAAAAAAATATCATAAAGCACATGGATCAATTAGTAAAGGATTGTTCCAGCTTAATCAACGTGTCTGATCCAAATTAGTCGACGCTCATCAACAACCGGATAATTTATATAAAAAAAATTGAAATGAAATTGGTAAGTTTAGAGTTTAATAGTGTCCTTGATGGGAGAAAAAATGGTTAGGTGCTCACTTTCATTCCTACAATGCACAATTGCTCATGATAAATTGTGGAGGAAAATATTTTTAAGGTGAGCAAGCTTTTGAAAAGTGAGCGGCTTCATGGTTCTTGAAAGGCATTTTTTAGCTGTAGGGAGATTATCATTAAGGGCACCTACTTTGTAGTTGGAACTTAAGAAGTTTGGAAATTGGAGTAACCTTGATTAAATTGGCTTTAAGCTAAATCCAAAACGAAGTGTAAACTTGGATCGTGGATATTTGGGCTAAATATGAAGGGGTACTTGGAGAACTATGATAATTCCCTAAACTAGATTTGGGAATGGAAAGTTGAGAAGGCCTCTCTTTTTTTTTTTTCCGGTAAACATGAGAAGGCCTCTTTAGTCTAAACTAATCTCACATAATGATCAAACAGCACAAATCTTTCAAAGAGTATTATCGTTAGCTCGAAAAGTTAGTAAGTTTGTAAATTTTTGAAGTGCTCCGGACCTTTGGTGATCCTTCCATTAGAGGAGTGACATCTAGACCAAAAGAAATTTATGTCTCCTCTTTTCTCTCTTCTTATGCTTTTCTTTCTCCTTTGTCCCATCAAATTTTTTTGGATGCCCGAAGCACACAAATAACGCTCCTTTGGCAGATAGGAAGCACATTATTAAAAATGTTTTGCTGAGCACGCTTTGGTTGGCTCCTTAAATGAAATAATTGGGCCTTTGGGGAAGCTGCTTCGTGTTTTGTAGTTAATGGGGTTGTATGCTGGGCTTGTCTTGCTGCGGACTTTATGGGAAATAGTTTCTTAGCCATTTTGTTTTGTTTTATGAAATTATGATTAAAGGCTGATTATTTTCTTTATTTTTTCAGAAAAAGAAAAAGGTTGATTCCATTCTATCAATTGCTCCCCACCCCGACAATTAGGATTCTCATCAATATGTGAAGTATGAGTCATACTCAACACAAACTATAAACTCCACCCAAAGGGAGGGAGGGAGACTGAGGCCATAATAGGCATTGAAGTTTTTATTTCGACTATAATAGTTTGTTGGTAAATTTTTTTAAATAACCATTGATGCGTTAAAATAGAAGTTTACGAGAGCAATAAGAGGGGAAATTAAAAAATGAAAGAAGATGACGAATTACATTGTTGAACTTGGATACGAAAACTATTGAGTTTGATGGGGAAGTGTGGGTGGGTATTGAAAAATATCATGTTTGGTTTAAATTTTTGAAAAAAAAAAACTAGGCAAATATCCGGCTGGAAAATGACTTTGGTGTTAATTTTTGAGTGAAATTCATTGTTACAAAATACCACTTGAGATGTGGTATTTTGATATAACTGAGAAGTGAAAAAATAGGTGCAAAGTTCCTCCCGAACATAAACTTTGCAAATTTAAATAAATTTTTTCGGTAATATTTCAGTCAACCAAACATTTTTTTTAAATTTTTCCATCAAACTGACTTTCCTATCATTTTTTTAGTAATTATATTTCCCAAGTAAAAAAAAAAATTTCTCTTCTAACAAACAAACGCCCCCTAAAAAAAATCCGTGTGTCCAGCCATATATGATAAAATCAAATATATTAGATCTGGATAGAAATCAAAGAAAATTCAAACATAATAATTCGTTTTTTGATCGCTTAGAAGTTTGATGTGTGCAGACCTTATCTAAATTTCAAAGACAATAATTCGTTTCTGTCTTGGTCCAGGTTGCCAAAAAATCAATTTAGGTTAAAATGAAGGGTAAATGAATTGTTGTGTTACATGATGTAACACAACATTCCTACTCTCACAATGGAATGTGAGTCCCATCCCTTAACTTTTTTTCTCTCCACTTTCCTCTCAATTGTGAGAGTAAGAATTGTTATGTTACATTATGTAACATAACAATTCATTTACCCTAAAATGAACTAAGAGATTTAATTTTCTGCTGTTTAATTAAAATGTAATTTACTGTACAACAAAAAAAGTTAACAATTTAAAAATTAAAGCAATACCCGTTTTTTTCCTGATTATTGATGATTTTTGTTTCTAAAAATATATAAAAAATGGGATTACGTATTTATAGTTCGTTTAGTTAATTATTTCGGTTCATTCGTCAGTAAACTTACGTCGAGAAAGAGTGTGCCTTAAATATAATCAATTTACAGCAAAATGTGCTTTGTACTTATTTTCTTCCTCATATATATAATCCTAATCTCTTTTCTTGCTTTTCACCAGATTTGTAACGAAAATTCATAATGTGATTGAGAGGAGCATATCTTACTTTATCCATCAAATTAATTTCCTCGTCTATAACAGGCAATGAGTTATTATTGTATAACAAGATTTAAAGAGATGTTAATAAAAAGCACTTTATGCTTTTTCTTTTTTCTCTTCTTGTGATTTGTGAACCTGTACAGCATGCGAAGACAGATTTCAGATGTTAAATTTCAAACAAGGAACCACGAGCACTTGATGAGCATATAGTATAAGGGTTTTATAATTTTTATTTAATATTAAAATTTTTCTTTATACCTTTTGATTTTTGTGTTGACATCAGTCTTATATATATAATTTTTTTTAATAAAATTTCTATTCTCGTTCAAGGTAAGAATTAAAAACCAATAGTATAAGTATACTGCAAAGATAGCCAAACATGCTTTTACACCAAGATACGGAAAAAGTGACACCTGACTATAGCCAAATTGATGCATGGTGTGATTGATGGATTGTTACCACCAACTCGTGAGATTCCAAGCTGCGTGAATATTGAATAGTGAACACTGAATAGTGAAAAGTGCAAATTCCACCTATCTATTTAGCAATGCACTAAGTAATCCGCGTGCGGTACGTGATGTGACTGAGGAACCCATCATCTCTGCGGAATTTTTTTTGATGATGCAGGTCTCATGTGTTCTTTTTTTTTTTTATAATACATGTGTTCCTTTTATTTAAGAGATGATAATTGAATAAAAAGTTATTTTTTAATTTTTCTTTTTCTTCTATCTTCATAAGTTGTATGATTTTGATTAATCTGGATCACTGGATAAATGATGGTTCAGAACTACTGAAATTATTCTCTATCTCTGGATATTAGATGTTGAGATATATAGTCCCACATTGGTTGTATGTGCAAGTAATGTGGCTTTTATAAGGCCTTGGGCACTCTCACCCTTTGAGGTAGCTTTTTAGGTGGTGTGTCTCACATTGGTTCGATCCTCACCGCCCCCACTTTCTTTCTAGTGAAATTTCTTTCTTCGCACAGGTAGGTGAGCCTGTGCATTGTCCACCCTTCAAGTCCGGTGGGCTCTCGTTGTCCACCCTTCAAGCCCAGTGAGCTCTCGTGTGAGGGGGCGTGTTGAGATATATAAAATCATTAATATAACCTCACACAAGAACTTATAAGTTGAATTGGTTCTTTACATGCAATAACTATACAGGTTTCATGTTCCAACCATGAGAATGAAAAAAATAATTGCTTGGAGAATCACCCTGTTGGACTGACAGTTACTCGAATCCAATTATTTAGGAACCATTTAAAAATAAAATATGTGCAGCTATTCCCTAAGTAAGTATCATGTGCACTAAATTAAACACAAATTTTCTAAGAAAATTTGAATTTCTAATAATGCATAGAAAGTTAGGCGGAATGACCGATCGAGATTTGTTATAAAACCCACGGTGGGGTAGTTTGGCTCTTTTTGGATGCCCCACAACCTTAACCTTAGATATAAAATATGATTAATTTCGTTAAATAAATAAACGATTGCATCATTTTTAATGTTATTAATTTAATTGAATAAATAATTAATATTTTTGTAATTCTTAATATGTATAAACTAATTAATTTAATTTGATAATAAATTAGTTGAATATATCAAAGGTAAGGTGTGAGATCTAACAAATAAATCCTAGTAAAAACAAAGCTTTGGTATTTTCCTCAACCTTAATTAGTCTTAGACAAGCAAACCCTTAATATCTAATGTTGAGATATATAGTCCTACATTAGTTGTATGTGCAACTAATGTGAAGTTTATAAGGCCTTGGACACTCCTACCCTTTGAGCTAGCTTTTGGGGTGGTGTATCTCAAGGTTCTTTACATAGTATCAGAACATCGCCGCCCCCCACTTTGTCTTGTGGCGTTTCTTAGCACAGGTAGACTGGGCCTGTTGCATTGCCCACTCTTCAAGCCCAATGGGCTCTCGTGTGAGGGGGCGTGTTGAGATATATAGTCCCACATTGGTTGTATGTGCAACTAATGTGTCCTTTATAAAGCCTTGGGCACTCTCACCCTTTGAACTAGCTTTTGAGGTGGTGTATCCCAAGATTCTTTACATTGCACATATTTAGAACCTGTTTGCATGTTTTTTTTTTATACTCAGAAGCTATCTTCTTTTTCTTGAGAAAAAGTGCTCTCACCTCAATTAAATGCTTGGATGCGGACTTTAAAAAGATAACAAAGAAGTTAAAAAAAAAAACAGCCAAATTGATACTTTAGCTTTTTTTTGAAAATACAATGAAAACTAAAGCAACATCAAAAAAGCCCTATATTGGGCACAATCTTGGGAGACTAACGCCCCTCAAGTCATTACGAAGCAATTCCTAACAAGCCGTTGGAGGGACATCCAGCACAATCAACTGTCCATCCTGAGGAGGTGCATGAGTAACAAGCCAATCAGCAATAAAATTGCCTTCTCTATAAGTATGACTAAGCTGAATAATCTAGTCTCTTTGAAGCATGCTACAAGCTCGAATGATTAAAGCAGAAAGAGGATGACTTACGTCACATCCTTTTCTTATAAATTCCAAAGCCACCTTGGAGTCACCTTCCACAAAGACTCTCCTAAATCCCTTATGCCAAGCCAGATCCATACCTGTCAAGAACCCCCAAATTTCCGCTGAAGTAGAAGTACCACTCCCAAGGAATTTTGTAAAACCAGTTAACTAGTTCCTAACAGCATCCCTTATGACTCCACCACATGCAGTCCTTTGCCCACTGTCTATGCTGGAACCATCCACATTAAGTTTAACATAACCCTCAGAGGGAAAATTCCAGTGAATAAGACGTTCCTCTCTTCTGAGCTCCTAATGACCAATCTTAATAAGGGTTTCATTAGCCAATTGAATATTACCACAAGTGTAGGTAATGCGCCTAATGAGACCATACTTTGAGGTGCTAGTTTGATCAAAGATCGCCTTATTTCTTTCTCCCCACAAACACCAAGCTATCACCCCAAAATACAAAGGCCAAGTTCGATCAGTTTGAAACGGACCTTTTAATACAAGATCCATGGAGAAAAAGTCACTACGGTTATCAGAAGGAACCCAATGCTCCCATAATTCCCTGGCACCAGGACAATCTCTAATGGCATGTAAACTATCCTCATGATTATAATGACATCTCAGACACGCTGCATCTGTAGCCATGTGACGATGCACTCTACAAACATTAGTTAAAAGAGAACCTCTGTAGAGAAGCCATAAGATTTGTCTAATACGTTCAGGACTAGGCCAAGCCCAAATTACCTTCCAAATCCTACCGTGATGATAATGCGAGGTACCCATGAGATAGTTATAAGCTGATTTCATTGAAAACTCCCATCTTGGCTACCTGCCCAAATAACACGGTCCAGAGAAGGATCCATTGTAGGAGGGAGCACACTACGAATCTTGTCTAATACTGAAGTAGGAAGAAGGTGCTGGAATAAAGGCTAGTCCCAATTACCATAACAAGTTACAAATTGAGACGTAGACCAATGAGTCATAATAGGAGGAATAGGTTGAACGGCCAGAGAAACAAGTTGAGGACATCCTGGCACCCACGAATCCATCCAAAAAGATGTATGAACCCCATCCCCTAAAATGATACGAGAATTCTCTAGAGTTTGAGGCCAATACTTAACAATAGCCTTCCATAAACCAGAATCATTTGCTGAAGCCGAGATACTTGGAATGAGCCTCTCCTCCACCTTATACTTGCTACGAAGGACCCAAACCCATAATGAATTATGATCAGTCATGATACGGTGACCTAGCTTCATGATAAAAGCCATATTATTATCTTTAATTTTACGAAAACCAAGCCCCCCCTACATTCTTTGGCAAACAGACCGTCTCCCAAGAAACCAAGTGAGCTTTCCTTTGTTCAGAAGTTGATCCCCAAATGAAATTCCTAGTTACACTCTCAATACGATCACATGTACCACTAGGAATAATACAAGTTTGCATAGGATATTGAGGAATTGCAGTAAGAACTGACCTAGCCAAAGTTGATCTTCTTGCCAATGAAAGAGTACGTTGATTCCAGGCATTTAAACGAGCTTGCATTCGATTTAAGATATAGCCAAACGTACTCTTTGTAACACGGCTATGACGAAGAGGAATACCCAAGTATTTACCCAAGTCATTTGTAGGAGAGTAGCCCATCAACTGGCTTAGATTCTGCACTCGGGTATGATTAACGTTTCTGGAGAAGAAGACTTTTGTTTTTTCCTTGCTAACCTTCTCACCAGAGCACCTACAAAAACAATCAATAATCTTATTAATAATAACAGCTTGCCCTTCTGTGTCTTCTGTAAAGAGCAGAAGATCATATGCAAAAAATAGATGGGAAAGCAGTGGTCCCTTTCTATTCAATCTGATAGGCTTCCAAACGTCCTCCTGAACTGCTACATTAATCAAATGAGCAAGTCTTTCCATGCAAAGGATGAAAAGATAAGGAGACAAAGGATCTCCCTGACGAAGACCTTGATTAGGAGAAAATTCTGTCGTAGTTGATCCATTCCATAACAAATTCATTGTACATGACGAGACACAACACATGATCAGAGAAATAATATTCTCAGGCAAACCAACATCCACAAGCGTGTCTTTCAGAAACTCCCAAGAAATCTTGTCGTAAGCCTTTTCTAAATCAACTTTGACAGTCATCCAACCCTTACCTCCTCTCTTTTTATTCATGGAAGGATGATTTCTTGAGCCACAATGATATTATCCGCTCCTTGTCTACCCTTAATAAAACCACATTGATTAGGCATAACCAAGTGAGCCATATGATATTTCAGCCTATTAGCCACAATCTTAGTTACAGTCTAGTAAATAACATTACAAAGGCTAATAGGTCTGAAATCTTTAAGTAATTCAGGCACATCAATCTTAGGAATCAGACAAATCAAAGTTTGGTTAACCTCTTTGATATTATCCGGATGAAGGAACACACCTTTCACAAAAGAGATAACTGACTCACCCACCTTATTCCACTGAGATTGAAAGAAAAGAGCATTAAGCCCATCCTTCCCAGGAGACTTGTATGGACCAAAAGAGAAGACTACATCTTTGATCTCCTTACTGTTGGGCATAATACTCACCGTGTCTAAAGCATGCGCTTCAATAACTGAAAAAAAGCAACGAACTGGAAAAGCCGGTTTAGGTAATGGATCTTTTGTGTACAGATTTTCAAAGAAGCAAACAACCATTTCCATTAAAACTTGCTGATCACCAATCCAAACTCCCTCCGAGTTTTTCAACGTATCTATGTGATTCCTCCTACATTAAAACCTGCTGATCACCAATCCAAACTCCCTCCGAGTTTTTCAACGTATCTATGCGATTCCTCCTACGTCTGGCAACCGTCACAGAATGAAAGAAACGCGAGTTCCTATCTCCAAGAGCAAACCAATTCAATTTCGATCTTTGAAACCAAGTGATTTCCTCTTGAAGATAAATCTTGTCTAGTTCCCTCTATAGATCCTTTTGCAGCATATCAAGGCTATGACTGTACTGATAACTAAGACATCTATCAATACCTCTAATCCTTGCATGAAAATCATTCTTTCTTTTCAGAGCAATCCTTTAAACATTTCTATGCCATTCCGAAGCATTAATCTGAAATGTCTCCATAGCATGCATCCAGTTTACATTGTTTGACCAACATCCATTAACCACCTCATGAAAAGTGTTCTTTGTTAACCAGGATGCTAGAAAACGGAAAGGACGCTCCCCTTTCGGATAAATAGCAGGTTGACCTTCCCATAATAACACTGGTCGATGATCTGAGCCAAAGAAAGGCATGTTGAAAGCCACACGGTTAGGGAAAACCAAGTTCCAATTATCATTAGCGCAAACCCTATCAAGACTTTCCTGAAGATTTCTTCTTTGCCAAGTGAAAAAAGGACCTTGATTGCCAATGTTAGACAAGCTACATTCATCTAAACAATCACGAAATTCCCTCATGCTATTCCAGTTATGCCCATTACCACCTAGCTTCTCATACTCATACAAATAAGTATTAAAATCACCTGCTATCCCCCAAGCCGCATTCCTCATGGACTGATCAAACAGTGAAGACATAATTTCCCACAGCTGAATACGTTTCTGTCTTCGCGGAATTGCATAAATAAAAGTCATGAACTCCTCTCTATTTTCTTTTACCCAACAAATTTTAGTATGAACAAGTTGGTGATGAGAAAAAAGAACATCCACTGAAACTTCATCAGTGTTCCAAAGCACCCAAATACTGCTAGAAAAACCAACAGCATCACGATGAAAGTGACCAGAAAAACCAAGATGCCGAATAGCTGTATCCGCCATAACACCACTCAATCTGGTTTCTAACAAAGCCATAACTTTAATATTGTATCTATGAGAAAGATCCCGAATCAGAGGCGGAAAACTCCTTTTCCCAGCCCCTCTACAATTCCAGGTCAAAATATTCATAAAAACAATCATAAATTTATCCAAACAGAAACCGGCCCTAAGAAAGAGCATTGGTATAGACCGAAGTCACACCCAAAACTTCCAAATTATCCAAAGGGATAGAATCCTTGCGAGTTTGATAAAAATTTCTCATTAATGTAAGAGCATTTGGTGGTCTTCCATGTTTACCTCCATTATCCAAGCCACTAGAAGAAGGAAGAGTCTCTTGTTGATCATTAACCACATGAGACGTCTTCCTCTGGAATTTAGATAAAGAAGGGTGCAAGACAATTTGTCTATCTTGGAAATCCTCCGACATATTCTTCTAAGAATCAAGTTTAAAATTATTCTTTTGAGATTCTGCACCTTTTGAAGCATTTAATCTGCCTTTGCTAATATTAGCATTCTGGACCAGCTGATGAACTTTAGCAGATGATGCAGTTGCTTTCTTCTTTTGGTTCTCTTTGAATTTTACTCCTTGACTTTGGACCTCTTTTCTCGACTTGCCCGCAGATAGGTTAGCAGCTGGAGAAACTGTTTCCATTTGAATATCCTTTTTCACCAACGGTTCTTCATTATGAGCAATTAATTCCCCATGATTAATTCGTGTCAGACCAGATTCAATGCTGATTGAATCAATCACTGGAGAATCGGAAATAATTAAGATATTATTATCCTTTTGAGCCAACTCAGCAATAGCTTGAAATCTTGAACCTGATTGAATGACCTGTATGTGATTACGATCAGAATTGGAAATTGCCTTATTACGTAACGCTGCATTATTAACAACGCCAACTTGTCTCCTACCCGATGGTAATGATTCCTCCTTTGATTGTGCTATGCTCCTTGATCGACGGTTACGCTGCACCAGCATCCAATTCCCAAACAGTTCCTCCTTCACCAGAGCAGAATCTTTTTCCGGCTGCTTATGCACCACCGAGTCAGAAACTTCAGGAGAATAAGCCGTAATATATTGTTGAAGATTACTATGGGAACACTGATCCCTTCTATGCCCATACTTTCCACAAGCAAAACAAACTAAGTGGAGACCCTCATATCCAACGTGGAAGATACGATCAGCAATCCGGAATTTGGACAAAAAGCCTTTCCTAAGATCAACTTCGACACAAATTCTAGCAAACTTTGCTTTCTCTGTAATATCACCTTCACCAGAATCACGTTTCCTGATAGAGTTCCTATCAATCTTCAATGTGCGACCAAAAATACTACCTATATTCCACAAATGATGAGAGGTATAGAATTCAATAGGAAGTCCTGGAATACGAATCCAAACTGCCAGCTTTCTGATCTCATCATCATAAGGATTAAAAAAATGGACGCCACCGTTGAACTACCACATAATGATCAGCTATGATCCAAGGACCATCCTCCAAAACATAAGAGTAATCATTCTTATTGGAAAATCGGAACAAAAAGTAGTCATTCTCCAGATCAATGAACTCATATGTGCTTGAGATATTCCATATTCTCAGTAAACGATTGAGTAAGAATCTAACTCCAACTTTCTTCCCCAGAAGTTTCACAATCACTGCCTGTCTCCAAGGTCTGCAACCTTCTAAATGCAAGGCTTTTGGAAAAGAGTATGTTGGGAAAAGAGAATCCTCCTCACCATCAACCGTAACAAAGACCTCATCCCCTTCTTCTTCGTCCTCTTCCTTACGTAGTTTTTCTACCCAATCTTCCTCATCGC
>NW_026899250.1:0-79509 GCF_033153095.1 Gastrolobium bilobum
GAAGCCAAGCAACAAACACTCGTTCCTTCAAGTCTTGTACACATGGGTATGGATTCAGATGTGACAAAGCATGATACAAGTAACTAGGCCTTAGGAATCTTAGTTTGAAGCTCCAATGTTGATTAACCCGAGAAGGAAGTTCCTGGCTTGCAAACACGGAACTGTCCAAAACCTATGAAGCCTTGAGAAGTTGAAGCACAAGGGATCACTTTGAGGCAAGAGAAACCAAGGAGTGAATTACGGAAGAGGGCTTAGGACTCAGAAAT
The DNA here is from genome assembly GCF_033153095.1 of Gastrolobium bilobum. Classification (NCBI taxonomy): domain Eukaryota; kingdom Viridiplantae; phylum Streptophyta; class Magnoliopsida; order Fabales; family Fabaceae; genus Gastrolobium; species Gastrolobium bilobum. The sequence goes on from NW_026899250.1 coordinate 267, forward strand.
TTGACGGGTTTGAATCTTACCACGTGACACAAATTTGAAGGCTACAAGGGTGAAAGAAGCCAAGCAACAAACACTCGTTCCTTCAAGTCTTGTACACATGGGTATGGATTCAGATCTGGCAAAGCATGGGACAAGTAACTAGGCCTTAGGAATCTTAGTTTGAAGCTCCAAGGTGGATCAACCCGAGAAGGAAGTTCCTAGCGCAAACAATGATCTGTCCAAAAGCTATGAAGCCTTGAGAAGTTGAAGCACAGGGATCACTTTGAGGATAGAAAAACCAAGGAGTGAATTGCAGAATTACGGAAGAGGGCTTAGGACTCAGAAATTCGATGGGTTTGAATCTTACCACATGAGACAAATTTGAAGGCAATAAGGGTGAAAGAAGCCAAGCAACAAACACTCGTTCCTTCAAGTCTTGTACACATGGGTATGGATTCAGATCTGGCAAAGCATGGGACAAGTAACTAGGCCTTAGGAATCTTAGTTTGAAGCTCCAAGGTGGATCAACCCGAGAAGGAAGTTCCTAGCGCAAACAATGATCTGTCCAAAAGCTATGAAGCCTTGAGAAGTTGAAGCACAAGGGATCACTTTGAGGATAGAGAAACCAAGGAGTGAATTGCAGAATTGCGGAAGAGGGCTTAGGACTCAGAAATTTGATGGGTTTGAATCTTACCACATGAGACAAATTTGAAGGCAATAAGGGTGAAAGAAGCCAAGCAACAAACACTCGTTCCTTCAAGTCTTGTACAAATGGGTATGGATTCAGATGTGACAAAGCATGATACAAGTAACTAGGCCTTAGGAATCTTAGTTTGAAGCTCCAATGTTGATTAACCCGAGAAGGAAGTTCCTAGCGCAAACAATGATCTGTGCAAAAGCTATGAAGCCTTGATAAGTTGAAGAACAAGGGATCACTTTGAGGATAGAGAAACCAAGGAGTGAATTGCAGAATTACGGAAGAGGGCTTAGGACTCAGAAATTCGATGGGTTTGAATCTTACCACATGAGACAAATTTGAAGGCAATAAGGGTGAAAGAAGCCAAGCAACAAACACTCGTTCCTTCAAGTCTTGTACACATGGGTATGGATTCAGATCTGGCAAAGCATGGGACAAGTAACTAGGCCTTAGGAATCTTAGTTTGAAGCTCTAAGGTGGATTAACCCGAGAAGGAAGTTCCTAGCGCAAACAATGATCTGTCCAAAAGCTATGAAGCCTTGAGAAGTTGAAGCACAAGGGATCACTTTGAGGATAGAGAAACCAATGAGTGAATTGCAGAATTGCGGAAGAAAGCTTAGGACTCAGAAATTTGATGGGTTTGAATCTTACCCCTATAGAAAAACTTGAAGGCTATAAGAGCGAAAGAAGCCAAGCAACATAACACTCGTTCCTTCAAGTCTTGTACACATGGGTATGAATTCAGATGTGGCAAAGAATGAGACAAGTAACTAGGCCTTAAGAATCTTAGTTTGAAGCTCCAATGTGGATTAACCCGAGAAGGAAGTTCCTAACGCAAACAATGATCTGTGCAAAAGCTATGAAGCCTTGAGAAGTTGAAGAACAAGGGATCACTTTGAGGATAGAGAAACCAAGGAGTGAATTGCAGAATTACGGAAGAGGGCTTAGGACTCAGAAATTCGATGGGTTTGAATCTTACCACATGAGACAAATTTGAAGGCAATAAGGGTGAAAGAAGCCAAGCAACAAACACTCGTTCCTTCAAGTCTTGTACACATGGGTATGGATTCAGATGTGACAAAGCATGATACAAGTAACTAGGCCTTAGGAATCTTAGTTTGAAGCTCCAATGTTGATTAACCCGAGAAGGAAGTTCCTAGCGCAAACAATGATCTGTGCAAAAGCTATGAAGCCTTGAGAAGTTGAAGAACAAGGGATCACTTTGGGGATAGAGAAACCAAGGAGTGAATTGCAGAATTACGGAAGAGGGCTTAGGACTCAGAAATTCGATGGGTTTGAATCTTACCACATGAGACAAATTTGAAGGCAATAAGGGTGAAAGAAGCCAAGCAACAAACACTCGTTCCTTCAAGTCTTGTACACATGGGTATGGATTCAGATCTGGCAAAGCATGGGACAAGTAACTAGGCCTTAGGAATCTTAGTTTGAAGCTCTAAGGTGGATTAACCCGAGAAGGAAGTTCCTAGCGCAAACAATGATCTGTCCAAAAGCTATGAAGCCTTGAGAAGTTGAAGCACAAGGGATCACTTTGAGGATAGAGAAACCAATGAGTGAATTGCAGAATTGCGGAAGAGGGCTTAGGACTCAGAAATTTGATGGGTTTGAATCTTACCCCTATAGACAAATTTGAAGGCTATAAGAGCGAAATAAGCCAAGCAACATAACACTCGTTCCTTCAAGTCTTGTAAACATGGGTATGGATTCAGATGTGGCAAAGAATGAGACAAGTAACTAGGCCTTAAGAATCTTAGTTTGAAGCTCCAATGTGGATTAACCCGAGAAGGAAGTTCCTAGCGCAAACAATGATCTGTGCAAAAGCTATGAAGCCTTGAGAAGTTGAAGCACAAGGGATCACTTTGAGGCAAAAGAAAGCAAGGAATGAATGGTGGAAGAGGGTTTAAGACTCAGAAATTCGATGGTTTTGAATCTTACCACATGAGACAAATTTGAAGGCTATAAGGGTGAAAGAAGCCAAGCAACAGAACACTCGTTCCTTCAAGTCTTGTACCCATGGGTATGGATTCAGATGTGGCAAAGCATGAGACAAGTAACTAGGCCTTAGGAATCTTAGTTTGAAGCTCCAATGTGGAGTAACCCGAGAAGGAAGTTCCTAGCGCAAACAATGATCTGTGCAAAAGCTGTGAAGCCTTGAGAAGTTGAAGCACAAGGGATCACTTTGAGGCAAAAAAAAGCAAGGAGTGAATGGTGGAAGAGGGCTTAAGACTCAGAAATTTGATGGTTTTGAATCTTACCACATGAGACAATTTTGAAAGCTATAAGGGTGAAAGAAGCCAAGCAACAAAACACTCGTTCCTTCAAGTCTTGTACCCATTGGTATGGATTCAGATATGACAAAGCATGAGACAAGGCCTTAGTAATCTTAGTTTGAAGCTCCAAGGTGGATTAACCCGAGAAGGAAGTTCCTAGTGCGCAAACACTGAACTGTCCAAAAGCTATGAAGCCTTGAGAAGTTGAAGCACATTGAGGCAAGAGAAACCAATGAGTGAATTGCGGAAGAGGGCTTAGGACTCAAAAATTTGATGGGTTTGAATCTTACCCCTAGAGACAAATTTGAAGGCTATAAGAGCGAAAGAAGCCAAGCAACAGAACACTCGTTCCTTCAAGTTGTATACACATGAGTATAGATTCAGATGTGGCAAAGCATGAGACATGTAACTAGGCCTTAAGAATCTTAGTTTGAAGCTCCAATGTGGATTAACCCGAGAAGGAAGTTCCTAGCGCAAACAATGATCTGTGCAAAAGCTATGAAGCCTTGAGAAGTTGAAGCACAAGGGATCACTTTGAGGCAAAAGAAAGCAAGGAGTGAATGGTGGAAGAGGGTTTAAGACTCAGAAATTTGATGGTTTTGAATCTTAACACATGAGACAAATTTGAAGGCTATAAGGGTGAAAGAAGCCAAGCAACAAAACACTCGTTCCTTCAAGTCTTGTACATATGGGTATGGATTCAGATGTGGCAAAGCTTTAGACAAGTAACTAGGCCTTAGGAATCTTAGTTTGAAGCTCCAATGTGGATTAACCCGAGAAGGAAGTTCCTAGCGCAAACAATGATCTGTGCAAAAGCTATGAAGCCTTGAAAAGTTGAAGCACAAGGGATCACTTTGAGGCAAAAGAAAGCAAGGAGTGAATGGTGGAAGAGGGCTTAAGACTCAGAAATTTGATGGTTTTGAATCTTACCACATGAGACAAATTTGAAGGCTACAAGGGTGAAAGATGCCAAGCAACAAAGCACTCGTTCCTTCAAGTCTTGAACATATGGGTATGGAATCGAATCTGGCAAAGCATGAGACAAGTAAATAGGCCTTAGGAATCTTAGTTTGAATCGCCGAGGTGGATTAAACCGAGAAGGAAGTTCCTAGCACCAAAACACTGATCTGTCCAAAAGCTATGAAGCCTTGAGAAGTTGAAGCACAAGGGATCACTTTGAGGCAAAAGAAAGCAAGGAGTGAATGGGGAAGAGGGCTTAAGACTCAGAAATTTAATGGTTTTAAATCTTACCACATGAGACAAATTTGAAGGCTATAAGGGTTAAAGAAGCCAAGCAACAAAACACTCGTTCCTTCAAGTCTTGTACACATGGGTATGGATTCAGATCTGGCAAAGCATGAGACAAGTAAATAGGCCTTAGGAATCTTAGTTTGAATCGCCGAGGTGGATTAAACCGAGAAGGAAGTTCCTAGCGCCAAAACACTGATCTGTCCAAAATCTATGAAGCCTTGAGAAGTTGAAGCACAAGGGATCACTTTGAGGCAAAAGAAAGCAAGGAGTGAATTGCAATTCTTTGACTGCTCAGCAACCCCAGAGGACTGAGCAACAACAGTCAGATCAACAAAAGTCTCTGGGATATATGTAGGATCAGAAAGCAAGGAGTGAATGGGGGAAGAGGGCTTAAGACTCAGAAATTTAATAGTTTTGAATCTTACCACATGAGACAAATTTGAAGGCTATAAGGGTGAAAGAAGCCAAGCAACAAAACACTCGTTCCTTCAAGTCTTGTACAAATGTGTATGGATTCAGATCTGGCAAAGCATGAGACAAGGCCTTAGGAATCTTAGTTTAAAGCTCCAATGTGGATTAATCCAAGAAGGAAGTTCCTAGCGCGCAAACACTGAACTGTCCAAAAGCTATGAAGCCTTGAGAAGTTGAAGCACATTGAGGCAAGAGAAACCAAGGAGTGAATTGCGGAAGAGGACTTAGGACTCAGAAATTTGATGGGTTTGAATCTTACCCCATGAGAAAAATTTGAAGGCTATAAGGGTGAAAGAAGCCAAGCAACAAAACACTCGTTCCTTCAAGTCTTGTACAAATGGGTATGGATTCAGATCTGGCAAAGCATGAGACAAGGCCTTAGGAATCTTAGTTTGAAGCTCCAATGTGGATTAATCCGAGAAAGAAGTTCCTTGCGCGCAAACACTGAACTGTCCAAAAACTATGAAGCCTTGAGAAGTTGAAGCACATTGAGGCAAGAGAAACCAAGGAGTGAATTGCGGAAGAGGGCTTAGGACTCAGAAATTTGATGGGTTTGAATCTTACCACATGAGAAAAATTTGAAGGCTATAAGGGTGAAAGAAGCCAAGCAACAAAGCACTAGTTGCTTCAAGTTTGTACACATGGGTATGGATTCGAATCTGGCAAAGCATGATACAACTAAGTAGGCCTTTGGAATCTTTGTTTGAATCGCCGAGGTGGATTAAACCGAGAAGGAAGTTCCTAGCGCCAAAACACTGATCTGTCCAAAAGCTATGAAGCCTTGAGAAGTTGAAGTACAAGGGATCACTTTGAGGCAAAATAAAGCAAGAAGTGAATGGCAGAAGAGGGCTTAAGGCTCAGAAATTTGATTGTTTTGAATCGTACCACATGAGACAAATTTGAAGGCTATAAGGGTGAAAGAAGCCAAGCAACAAAACACTCGTTCCTTCAAGTCTTGTACAAAAATGGGTATGGATTCAGATCTGGGAAAGCATGAGTCAAGGCCTTAGGAATCTTAGTTTGAAGCTCCAAGGTGGATTAACCCGAGAAGGAAGTTCCTAGCGCGCAAACACTGAACTTTCCAAAAGCTATGAAGCCTTGAGAAGTTGAAGCACATTGAGGCAAGAGAAACCAAGGAGTGAATTGCGGAAGAGGGCTTAGGACTCAGAAATTTGATGGGTTTGAATCTTACCCCATGAGACAAATATGAAGGCTATAAGGGTGAAAGAAGCCAAGCAACAGAACCATCGTTCCTTCAAGTCTTGTACACATGGGTATGGATTCATATCTAGCAAAGCATGAGACAAGAAACTAAGCCTTAGGAATCTTAGTTTGAAGCTCCAATGTGGATTAACCCGAGAAGGAAGTTCCTAGCGCAAACAATGATCTGTGCAAAAGCTATGAAGCCTTGAGAAGTTGAAGCATAAGGGATCACTTTGAGCCAAGAGAAACCAAGGAGTGAATTGCGGAAGAGGGCTTAGGACTCAGAAATTTGATGGGTTTGAATCTTACCACATGAGACAAATTTGAAGGGTATAAGGGTGAAAGAAGCCAAGCAACAAAACACTCGTTCCTTCAAATCTTGTACACATGGGTATGGATTCAGATATGGCAAAGCATGAGACAAGTAACTAGGCCTTAGGAATCTTAGTTTAAAGCTCCATGGTGGATTAACCCGAGAAGAAAGTTCCTAGCGTAAACAATGATCTGTCCAAAAGCTATGAAGCCTTGAGAAGTTGAAGCACAAGGGATCACTTTGAGGCAAAAGAAAGCAAGGAGTGAATTGCAGAATTGCGGAAGAGGGCTTAAGACTCAGAAATTTGATGGGTTTGAATCTTACCACATGAGACAAATGTGAAAGCTATAAGTGTGAAAGAAGCCAAGCAACAAAGCACTCGTTCCTTCAAGTCTTGTACACATGGGTATGGATTCGAATCTGGCAAAGCATGAGACAAGTAAATAGGCCTTAGGAATCTTAGTTTGAATCGCCGAGGTGGATTAAACCGAGAAGGAAGTTCCTAGCGCCAAAACACTGATCTGTCCAAAATCTATGAAGCCTTGAGAAGTTGAAGCACAAGGGATCACTTTGAGGCAAAAGAAAGCAAGGAGTGAATTGCAATTCTTTGACTGCTCAGCAACCCCAGAGGACTGAGCAACAACAGTCAGATCAACAAAAGTCTCTGGGATATATGTAGGATCAGTAGTATGGTGACTAGCCTCACCAGATTGACGACTAGCCCCACTCCCCTCCTGATAAGGTGTAGCAGATGGCGTAGGTGTAGGAGTCACCGTAGCCGTATGTGGAGGAGAATCATCTCCTCCTATATCGAGCTCTGTCAGCCCTTATCTCAGTCATGAAGGCATTCATCATCTCCTGATTATTTTTCATCAGGTTCTCAGTCATTGTCCTATTTGCAGCCGTTTCTGCCTGCAGAGCATTTAGAACTGCAGTAATCGGATCTGGCGCTAGAGGACCTGCACCTCGAGTTCCACGAAGACCACGAGCCTTACTCATGATATCTGTACATGTAACACAAAGGAATGAGCTGATCAGACCCACACTGAGGAATCACATATACATTAATCATAAATAGTTCGCAGATAGCTATGCAACACAAAATACAGTCAAACATAATCAGAGTTCCCTAGTAAAACTGCTCTGATACCATAAAATGTAACAGCCCGTTGTACACCGGTATTGTTAACATTAATTATGATATTAAGCGCAGTTACAATCACAGCAGTTCATTTATAAAAATGCGAGTAAATTTTTTCCTTTTTATTACGCGAGCTTTTAAAACAATAATAAAGCGTAATAAATAAAAGTTGTGACCGTAACTGTAAAATTTTTGCGGAATAATTATTTAAAGTACTTAGATATCATAAAATACTTCTCTCAAGTCACTAAGGGGTTCCCATAAACCTACTTAGCTAAAAACTCACTTTTACGTTTTCTACCTATCCGAACATGGTTCGGTATTTTAATGACTGCGGAGAATCCACATTCTATGAACTTCCCATCTTTTGATATGTTGTTCTAAACTTAAATACCTTTCTAACAAGCTATCACACGAGTCATAAAGTTCTTGTTTGCTCCGGATATCACCGTTTGAAGTTGGACAAGCAAATCTGCCAGTCAACCTCAAGCAGGGCTTCGAACAGCCCTCACTCTCTCAACGATTCTGGAAAATCCACTCAACCAATTTCTCTCAAAGTTTTACACAGTAAACTAGATACCTCAAGCTTCAATTTGACATATCATACACCTAATTTGACCAAGAAACGAGTGGGAATAAATTTCCCAAAAACTGCCAGAGACAGCCATATGTGCAGTGGCGTTCTGGATAGTCCAAATTCTCAAGATCCTACAGGTCTGCGTACACATCAGATGGAGCTCAAATTTTGACACAAGGTAGAGGACATCTCAATATTCAAAATGGCATATGGCACGTCTCTATTGGATTTTTGGAGGGAGATATGCTCTCCCAACGTTCACCCAAAATCTGCCAATTTTTATAAAATTCGCCAGAGTTTTCTTTGTTTTTCCAATAAATCCCACTTTTGTAAAAGTGCATAATGTAACATCCCACAAATTTAGGAAATTATATAAATGTTGCTTAGGGACTTAGAAGCTTGTTTGGAACTCGAAATGTATGTATGTATATTTATTTAGGATGGACTTAATTTTGATTCATGAAAATTAGATTAAGTATAATTTTAAGGGAATAAGTGTTAGGAAATTGAAATATTAAATAGTAGGATAGGATTAATTTAATTACAATACATATAGAAACTTTAGTGACTACTTAGTTGATACATGAAATGATAACTATTAGGAAAATATTTAAATTGTTACTTGGAATGAGAAATCTTGTCTTGAGGGCGAGTTTCATATGAGGTTAGGGTGGAATTAATTTAATTTAGGGAAAATTAATTTCTTGCTGCAATTATGGCCAGTATATGCATTTTAGGAATTCAATGTCCTAGTTAAAGAGGATAGGATAAAGCTTAATTACAACTCTTTATAATATATTAGTAAATAAGTAGTAAGTTGCATGAAGTCTTGATTCATTAAGAGAAGGGATTTTGAACCTTATAGTGTTGAAGGCCACGGCCCAAGCCTTGGTAAGGCCTTGTTTCAGCCCAAAAGTTTCCCTTAAGCTCATCCATGTGTCTTTCTTAGAAAATCTGAATGTTGTTCCCATTGGATAACAAGTTACACACATCCATCTTTCCCTCATCTAATCATGCGCATGAGTGAACTTAAAAGCAAACTGATAGCTTGTAGTTTTAGACAATCACTAGTCAGCTTATGCATGTCCCCCCTAGCTCCACAACCACTTGCATGCATGCCACCTAGTCTTTCTTTCCTTGCATGTGTGCCACATACTCTCTTGTCCCTACATGTCCGCCACCTTCACCCCAAATAGGACACTTGCGTTTTCCCTGCATCGGCCAAGGTTCCTTTAGTGACCCACCTCTTCATCCACGGTCCAGCAGCCGCTCCAGCCCTCTCCTCTCATCCGACCGTGGAGCAACAAACAAGGAGGATCAGATCATAAGCCTCCATCCACTCCTCCTTTGATGTTAGACCAAAGGGACCACCTAGGAGACTAACCATAAACTCATAGACCTCCCTTCTTCCTGCTCGGCCGAAGACCAACTCCAAGGAGGTTGAGTTCTAGTACAACACCTCATCTCTCTTCTTTTGTTCACTTGTTCTCCGCTAGGTCTGATGAGGACCATCCCTACATGCAGTCTGCAATCTGAGCCTTTCGAGAGTGAGTAGACCTCCCTTGCAGCGTGACTCTTGGAGTGAAAAGGTGAGGTAGTTTCGAAGTCCCCATGTTTCCTTCCTCTTGAATCGATTCTGTTTAAGGTCCTCTCTTCTTGCATGCAGAGGAACTTCAAATTCTTTTCTTCCCTCGGTTCCAGCCGCTGCTTGTAGACTAAGAGGTCCTGATAAATTCATGTTCTGTCTTCTTCCCTCCACTGCATTATTATGACCAGCCGTGAGGGAGTCTATCTTTTACCTTGCATGCAGCTGTATACCCGAATCGTTGCGAGGAAGAGCCTCATACTAGAGTCAAATCACGTTTTCATAACATCAAGGGCAAGTGAGCATCTTCTATCTTCCTTCTTCTGATTTTAGCGCATGGGAATTAAGAACCGTTTCTCATTATGGTTCTGTTTTTAATTCTTTATTATGGGGAGGAGCGAAGGTGTTTCTCATGGTGGTGTTGGCTGTCTTCCGAAATCAACTTGAAAGGATTTTTGTTGTATGCAAATTGGTACAAGCAAACACATTTTCGGCCCCTTCTGTTTGGCCGCTGCACGTAGACATAGAGGAGGTATTTGGTCATCCCTCACTTCTGCCATTTCGTATAGCTTGGGAGTTTGGCACATGCAAACTGAAAATGTTTTGATAAGGGTGGGAAATAACTTCCTTTAATTCGATCTCACACATGCTTAAGGGAGGATAATTTATTTGAGACCATTTTCTGTGTAACTCTATCTTGTGGGGCAACGCTAGGACTTGATGTTATAGGCTAAAGAAGACTGAATTTTTAAGCGTGAGCTATAACCTCTCTGCTGATGTTGGACAGCCTTGAATTGGAGAGTTAATTAATCTAGTACGAATTAAACTACATGAATTGTTGATTAGACCTTGTTCCCTCACGCCTGAACCTTGTGGATAGCACCTAGAAATTGGATAAATTAATGGAACTCTAGTTTCTGGCCAAGAAAACCGAACTTGCACATGTTTAATTTAATGGACAGAACACTAAGAGGCTATTAAATTTCACTTGAGTCACTTTAGTAAAATTATTCAAATGGAAATTTTAGAGTATTAAGAGGGTGGCTATCTAAACTGAATCTTAATGTTATGAGCATTGGATTTTACTGTTGTTGTTGGCAAGTTAATGTATTAGCTTAAAGTCATAAATTCACTCAGTAAAATAATCATGAAAACCGAATTGGTATGTGTTGGGAACCTAGGATTTTATCATGATAATATGTGATTAATTAATCGAAGGGCAGAAATTGGTGAGAAAAATGCATGAATAATAAGGCATGGGAATTTCTTATAAATAATGGGTAATAAGAATAAAGTTCTAACTTATTGTACCATTGATTAGGTGCGCATAAGTGTTAAAGAGTGGGCTGAATTTTGATGCTATTGATTATTGCTTGGACTCAAGGTATGTGTTAGGTGCTATTACCTAATGTGACTATTGACTAGGGTATGAGATTGTTACGTGTTGCTCACATGTGAATGATAATTGTACTGTTGTTATTTATGATGAAAGTATTCTGCCTACGGAAATGTTTGATGAAGTTTCAATGATGAGGTAAAATGTTCATGTGGCAGCATGAAGTATATGTTATGAGAATGATGATATATCTATGCATGTTACATCATACCGCATTTATTTTCTGTTTTGTGTGTGAAAGCATTGCATGGCATACAACATTGAACATTCATTGTAAACAGAGATATATGTATAAATAAATATACATGTGAATGAGCATGCATCATATAGGCATGCCTGGTACCAGGAGAGGGGACACTTGGCTTCAGTCCGCATAGGTCCACAGTTGGAAATTCACCATTGATTTTATGGAGCCATATGGAATATCCACTGTGATGGCACGCGCACGACGGTGCTATGAGCGTGATGAAGGCGTTATATACGCACCATGGTATATGATGATATTTATTAAGAAATGAAATGAAAGGCGTTATATACGCACCATGATACATGATGATATTAATAAGGAAATGAAATGAAATGTTGATGCGACTGTTTATGATTTTGTGCCTAGTTTAATATTGTTGCGTTATTGGTTTTGTTGCCACGCTACTGAGATTTTTCTCATCCCTTTGGGGCTGCTATTTTTACAAAATGGCAGGAGGACGAAAGAGCATTAAAGAACTTGGATTAATTGGATATTTGCTATAAATTATGCTGTTTGGGCATGATGTTATTACTGTTTTATTTTATGGATGACTGTATGAAATTGAGGAGCTTGTTTTACTATTGGACTATGATTTTATCGCTGTTTTATAATTTTTATGACCAGCAAGTATTTTGGAAACAGATGTTGAAACTTTTGCGAAAAGGGTTTTGACGCTATCTAATTGCTGATTTTTGAAACGTTTTTGCGAGTACTTTGCAAGTTGTTGTTCTGGGGCTACGGACCCCCGATTTTCTTATAATTTACATGCACGTGTAGCACCAGGTGTCTAGTTTCATATTATATAAACCTTACAATGAAATTCTGAAAGCTTGATTTATTCTGATTTTTACAAGTCAGGACGTTTGTGACAATATGTCACTAATTTATCTCTCACTTTGCGAGTTATGTTTCAAGGGGAAAACGACCTCCAAATCACTTTTATTTTATATGAACGTAAAGCCCCAGATGTCTAGTTTCTAGATTACAAAGAATATTTTTTTGAATCATTGAACTGGATTTTATACGAATTTTTAAAGACAGCAAGGTCTTCCAGGAAAATTATATTTTTAGTAGTTGAGAAATTTTGAAAGTTACTCTGATTTTTTTAACGAACCTGATTTCAATTATAAGTTTTAAGTTGCAACATCAAAATGATTTTTTTCATTTTCTAAAATACGATTAAAAGAACTCTAATTCCGCTTAGCAAACAACTCTCTTGGATGCATACAAGGGAGGGTGTTACACATAACTAGCCTCAAATGTACCTAATAAACATGGGTGGCACTCAAGGACCAACAATGCCTTGGTGCTCTGACTACCCTTCACAATATATATCAATTAGCTTACTTTTCCATTCAATTATCTCATTACAAAATCTTAAATCATTTCAATCATATTAATTTTTTTACATGTAATTCTTTGACATAAAACATAAATCCAATCCTAGAATAGGCCTATTGCTCTTTCATCATATTACATTCTTCAATACTATATCAAGTCTTCATATTACAATTTACAACTTCTTATGAATATTACAACGACCTTAAAACAACAACATCAATATACAACATAATTCCTCCAAAATAAAATGTGATAAACATAAGCTAAACTTAGACAAAATATGGCATCAACATCAATGATATAATGCATAAGCCTAACTCTACATACAGTGTTCATGTCCAATGGCCAAAAAATGCAAAATCTAACATAATACCACGAGCTCATCCTACGAGCCTCTTGTCTGCCGCTCCAGCACCACTGCCACTACATGAAATAAAGTCCCCAAAGTGGGGTGAGATATACAGATATATCTCAGTAACCCATACGTTTTGGAGAATACTCCGCCCAATGGCTCACTTCGATGCATATCAATAACATAATATAACATTTAAAAACAGGATAAAGCAAGGGATTTAGTGAAGTATGAAAACATAGGGAAACAAAATACAACGAAGCTAGAATGGTCAATGCCAAAGCCACACAACGTCCAGCCTATTGGCCTCGGCGTATAGCTTACGGGTTTCAAACCAAGGAGTCCTCCCAGAACATCAACCAAGGCACCCTCCATCCATATACACCCGAGAATTCCTAGTGTGCTCCTCTACGGATCACACACGACGACCCCAGGTCAACTGGAACTCCCTCATGGATCTCTATCCAGTGGAAGTCCGTAACGCCCGAAGGCAACAGTCTACTAGCCAGAGACACAGTACATCCTATGTACCGCTATACATACAAAATGCATGAGCATGTTATACTACGTTATTCACATACATTTTCTACCACTACCCTCAACGGGCATGGTGGAGCACAAACGGGGATTAAACCCCAGTACCAAGGGATTACCTTAATAATCTCCTTCGCTTGATCGCTCCCAACCACAGTATCAACAAACTTGGTTCCACCAGAAATGCCTACACATAGGCCATTTCCATCTCAATATCAACCAACCAATAAATATACAAGTTTATAACATATACATGCATAGGCTCAAGAGCACTTATGTAAGGAACCGCACCGTTAATTAGGGAAATTAATTAAATAAATATGAGAATTGGAAAATAATTCCATAATTGACCCTAATAATTATGATAAGGCTTAAATAATATCGGTAAGTGACTAATAATGCTGAAAGTCGCTTTTCTGACAAAAAGTGTAGATATCGGTTCTGATACTCGGTATAAATGCGTCTGATGAAGTATCCCGGAAAATTATAATAAGTGCATGAATATTCTTAGAATAATATGTAGGACTTGTAAAACAAGTTTCAAGTCAAAATAATGTGAACTGGTGCCAGAACTGATACTGACTATGGAAAAGCGCGTACCGGAAAGGTGCTGTGCAAAATAAAATAAAAATATGATAAATCTTAGAAAAATGAGTAGGTTCAAAATCCTAAGTTTGAGATTAAAATTCTAAGCGTAGCTATTAGTGCTAATACAGTGTGTTTAAAATTTAATAAGGCTATATAAGGGCATGGCACACACTTCTAGGTCAGATTTTGTGCCTTCTACATAGGAAATTCTGAGCTTGTGAGTGCAGCCTCCTTCTCTACCCTTCTCCATAGCTTTCTCCTCCAAAGAAACCACCTTTCTTCCATTTCTCTTCACCAAAATACCTTGTGTGAGTGAGAGGGATCATTGGGAGTGAGTGGAAGGCTTTGTTTCTGAGTTGAGAGTTCTATTTTTCAAGAGTCTTGGGGCTGACTTCATGGTGGGAGTTGTGGGAGCCTTTGTGGTGGCATTTTGAACTTCAAGAAGCCATCTTTAGTGTGAAAGAGCCAAGCTTTGGTGGTCAAATTCGTGCACATTAAAATCAGAAGCTTGAGGAGCTGTTTGGTGATCTCCAAGAGCACTTCTTCCTCTGTTTTGAGCCTTGGGTGAGTTCACCTACCTTGATCATGAGTCTTAGTGATTTAAAGGATGAGTCTTGGCATGTTAATGAGTTAAACAAGTAATCAACCTGTATATGAACTTAAAAGAGAGTAAAAATGCATGCTTGGACGTTAGAATGGGTTAAAAACCCAACCTTTGGAATGATATCTCGCGAAATGCAGAAACTGCATTCTGTCGTGAAATATCCGGATATTGATATCCGGATATGATATCCGGATATTGATATCCGGATATGGGGTTTGTAATATCCGGATATTGATATCTGAATATGGGACTTTGGATATCCGGATACTGATATCCAGATATGTCCCCGACAAATATCCGGATATTCTGGGTTTTCGAGAACAGTGACAGCACTGTTCATACAGAATGCTATTTTGGGTTAGTGAACCCATGATTAGTCAACGAGGACTTCTGTATTAACTTATCTGAGTTAGAATCAAATGATTAAGGGCTTGTGGCTTTACGAGAAGCCTTAAGACATGAAACGTAAAAGAGAAACGTTGGCTTTATGTATATGCTTATGAGCTATGGTTGTTGATATGATTGTTGGTCCAAAACAGATCGTGATTCTTCTGTGTTTGGACTTTGAGCATGGTTGGACTCTTGGCTTAGATAGCTAGCTTGCAAGGTAAGCTTTTGTGTCCTCGGTTTAGCCATTTGTGGTTCCACCATACCCCATGGGGAAATGATTTATATGCATGATGTTGTTTTCATGTATTGATTTGTTGAAATGCTATTGAGCTGTTATATGCAGGTGCCTTATGATATGCATGTGGTGTTCCACCTATACAGTAAGCCTGAGTATGTGGCGTCATACAAGATGGTGAGGCTGTGGGTGAGGCTCAAGCGGTGTTCCTTATACTATTGTAGGTTGTAAGCGTATGTACATCTTGCATTTCTCTGGCAGTAGAATAGTTATAACACACATGGTGTAACACCCCGTATATATCTGGTTGTTATCATATCATCATCGTATTAAGCCGCGTTTAATTTAAAAATGCAGAATATCTTTTTCTTTTCAATTATGATGTCATTATCATTAGCCAAGTTGAATTACTTAATTCATTTCATAAAACATCGCCTGTATGTAAATTGCAAAAGACAGCTAACAGAAATACCTCAATATAAATAGCATAAATGTGTCTCTAGTCACGGAACTACAACACGTAGACCGGACAACCCTGATAGTTTATACAACTCAAGCTAAGAGTACTAACATCAATGTGGCATGGACAAACCTCATGCTCACCAAATAAGGCAACAAAGCCCACAAAAGAGTCTTAACTCAAATATCAATATAAAGACAGAAAACATAAACAGCATCCAATATCCAGTCATGTCAGCATACAACATATATAATCAGCTAAGCTCTGGCCTCCTGCCGCCAGAGGTCTCAACCCCCGCATTACCTGAACCTAAAATATGTGCCCCAAACGTGGGGTGAGATCTCTAAAAAGAAATCTTTGTAAGACAAGGGATCCTCAAGGATCTTCCACCCCAAGCTCACTTACACGAGCAATATAAGTTCAAAAGAATTTAACAGTATAAGTTCCAAAACTATGCAGTGCAACAGATATTCACGCCATGTGTGTTATCACTATTCTACTGGCCAGAGAAATGCAGGAATACGTCTATTACCTACAGTTAGTACAAGGAACATCGCTTGCACCTCACCCACAGGGACCCTCTTGTATGTACCACATACTCAGGTTTACCGTATAGGTGGAACACCACATGCATATCATAAAGGCACTCGCATATAACAGCTCAACAGCATTTCAACAAATCAATATATCATGAAAACAACATCATGCATATAACCATACCCCCATGGGACATGGTGGAACCAACAATGGCTAAACCGAGGACACGAAATCTTACCTTGCAAGCTAACAATCCAAGCCAAGAGTTCAACCAATCTCAAAGCCCAAACACAGCAAAATCACAATCTGTTTTGGATTAACAATATATTAATCTTCATGCTTAACAAGCATAAGACACAAAGACAACGCCTTTCTTTTACGTTTTACGTCTCTAGGCTTCTCACAAAGCCACAAGCCCTTAATCACTTAGATTCTGACTTACATAATCATTACAGAAGTCCACAGTAGCCAATCATGGGTCCACAAACCCAAAATAGCATTCTGTATGAACAGTACCTTCACTCTTCACGAAAATCCAGAATATCCGGATATTTGTCGGGGGCATATCTGGATATCAATATGCAGATATCTCTCTACCAATATCCGGATATCAATATCTGGATATTCAGATCCCCATATCCGGATATCAATATCCGGATATCCATATCTGGATATTTCGCGACAGAATGCAGTTCTGCATTTCGCGAGATATCCTTCTCAAAGGTGGTTCATTTCATGCATACAGAAGCTTAAACATGCGATTTAAGGTGTGTTTAACATTACCCAACCCCAAGTTATCAACTTTAGATCATAACATGCATCAAGGTTCCATTTTCAAGCATTAAAACTCATTATCATAGTTGGTAAAACTTACCCAAGCTTCAAACAGAAGCACAAGGTGCTCTTGGAGCTCACTTGAAGCTCCCAAAGTCCAGCACACCCAAGGACACGAAAATGGTGCACACACAAGGTCCTTTCTCTCCAAAGGTTGCTTCTTGAAGCAACAAAATGCCAACACCAAGCTCCCAACACCCAAACAACAAAGGTCAGCCCCTCAACTCAACACACATCAACTGGACATCCAGAGAAAGACTACCTCTCACCCTTACAAAGGTATCCATCACTCACACAAGTGTTTAGGATGAAGAAACAACCAAGAAATGGTCACAAGGTTGAGTTTTGGTCAAGAACAAGGGAAGATGGCAATGGAACAGTGCAAGAGTGCACTTCAGCCGCCCAAGCACGTAGGAAATATGTTATGGCCTAGGGTTTTGGGCCAACTAATGTATTTATAGTGTTTTATAAGCCTTAAGCACACAGTATTAGCGCTAATTGCTACGCTTAGCATTTCAATCCCAAACTTTGGAATATGAACCTACTCATTTTTCTAAGATTTATCATATTTTTGTTTTATTTTTCGCAACACTTTTCCGGTACGCGCTTTTTCATAGCGAGTATCAGTTCTGGCACCAGTTCTCATTATTTTGACTTGAAACTTGTTTTACAAGTCCTATATATTATTCTAGTGACATATACACGCTTATTATAATTTTTTGGGATACTTCATCGGTAGGCATTTATACCGAGTAGCAGAACCGGTATCTGCACTTTTCGTCAGAAAGCGACTTTCAGCATTCTTAATCACTTTCTATCTTTATTTAAGCCTTCTAATAATTATTAAGGTCAATTATGGAATTATTTCTTAATTTCACATAATTAATTAATTAACTTCCTTAATTAACGATGCGGGTTCTTACACATGGCATGATTATCTATTGCACTGCATGGTTTTGGAACTTATATTGATAAACTACTTTTAGAACATATATTGCACATATAAGTGAGCTTGGGGTGGAAGATCCTTGAGGACCCCTTGTCTTACTGAGATTTCTATTTAGAGATCTCACCCCACGTTTGGAGCGCTTATTTCAGGTTCAGGTAACCCAGGGCCTGAGACCTCTAGCGGTAGGAGGTCGGAGCTTAGTTTATTGACATGTTTGCTGATTTCCCTGATGCACCTGCTTAGTGTTTATGCTTTTTCCATTATCATGCTGTTTATATTGAGACTTGATGAGTATGCTGTTTATTTAGTGAGCATGGGGATTGTCCATGCCACATTGATTTGGCGATGTTAAGTTTATTCGAGTTGTATAATTGTATCAGAATTATGTCCGGACTACGTGTTGTAGATCCGTGACTTAGATACTCACTTATTTATTTATGAGGTATTTCAGTTAGATGTCTCTTGCAATTTACATACAGGCAATATTTTGTAAAGTAAAAGGATTTAATAATCAACTTGGTAATGATAATGACGTCATAATTGAATGAAAGAAAAAGTTATTCCGCATTTTTATTAAGTGTGGCTTAATACAATGACATGTTAACAAACCGGGTATACACAGGGTATTACATTTTATGGTATCAGAGCACTTTCTAGGGAAAAGCCTGAATGTATTGCAATAACTTAGGATATTTTGTTGCGAGTCTGTCTTATATGCTCTCTCTTTTGGGTTGTACTATGATGATGCATGTGTGACCACATTGCGTGGGCATGATCGACTCATTCTTTGTGTAACTTGTGCAGAGTCATGGTACTGCCTCGGAGGGGCCGAAGGACGAACGAGGATCAATCGGATCCTGTCCTGACTGCATTAGCTGAGATGCAGGTGTAAGTTGCCTTTAAAGGCCATGAACATAAAAGAGGGAAAAATTAAATTTTTTTATGCATAAGAAGCAACCTTTGCCCACCCTCAATCATGTTTAACCCATGAATCATACAATAGACATGTTAGGGTTTAAAGTAGATACCTTTATTCGGATTATAATTCCTGATCAAATGCGTTCTTGATCAACTCTTCAGACTTGAAGAACACAAGTCCTCTGATGGAAATCCACACCACCTTGTTGTCTTCTAAGAGAAGAACACTTCTTCGAATGCCCAATCTCCTTCAATGGAGGTTGCTAGACTCAAGAGAAGAATAGAGATTTTGGTTATTCCAAAAGAGAGATAGCCGCTACACTGATTTCAGTGGAGAAAATTAGAGAAGAAGAAGAGATACAAAACTAAGGAAGAAGAGGGGCTATATATAGATGTGGCGACTCATTAACCTAAGACTAGGTCAAACAGCGCCCTCATCAAATCCCAATCTTATTGGGTAATTTCCTTAATGTTATCCAATCAATCCGGTTGATTGGTTTTCCCAATTTCAGCCAGTTAATTTAATTAATTGGTTTCCTTAATTTTACCCAATCAATCCAATTGATTGGTTTCCCAAATTTCAGCCAATTAATCTAATTAATTGGTTTCCTTAATTTTGGTCAATCAATCCAATTGATTTGTTTCCCTAATTTCAGCCAATTAATTTAATTAATTGGTTTCCTTTAATTTTGGTCAATCAATCCAATTGATTTGTTTCCCTAATTTCAGCCAATTAATTTAATTAATTGGTTTCCTTTAATTTTGGTCAATCAATCCAATTGATTTGTTTCCCCAATTTCAGCCAATTAATTTAATTAATTGGTTTACTTAATTTTGGTCAATCAATCCAATTGATTTGTTTCCAATCAATCTAATTGATTGGTTTTCTTTATTTTCTCCACCATCAATAAATCTAATTTAATGACTATATTTAAATTCTAATTTCAGATTCAAAATTCAAAATTTGAATTTAAATTAATTTTATTTAAAATTCAAATTTCAAATTCGAAATACGAAATTAGAATTCAAATTAATTTTATTAATTTAACATTTAAATTAATTAGGTTAAATCATGGATCAAGTCCAACTTGACTCATGATGCCACCTACTCTCACTTGGCCCAATATGTGGGCTTTTCCAACATAGGCCCATTATGCCTTATTGGGTGTGCTAGAGTTCAAGACAACTTAAAGTGTTTGTGTGAGACCCATATGGCCCAACATAGCCACTGACATAAATGGGCTTGGGCCCATTAGGCCCAATCCATCTAATGACAACACAGAACACTGGCAATGCTTTGTTGTCCCAGAGCTAGTTGAGTTCATTGATCAACCTGTTATATCTATTTGGTTACCGTGTGAATTGTCCTTTCGTCTCGGTTATCCATCACATTGACCTAGGTCAAGGAAAATGTATCAACCCTTGAGGTCTAGGGTTAGCTTTTGCCGAAACAGAAAATCTTCATTTACGGACTCTAAAGAGCGGGTCATCTCATGACTCCTTTACTATGCAGAGATTCCCGAGTGCCGTAAATGTCATTCCGGTTTCACCGATCTACGGATAACCTAATCTCTCACAGAGATTGACGAATTCCTTTAGCTTGTCACACTAGCCCTAAGTCCTTAGGGCATGCCCAAGAGTATACCTACGAGTCTCCAATTTTCAGGCAAACAAGATATACAATCAAAGCAAGCCTTCCAGAGCACAGGTCTATACAACAAAGTCAGGTCTAAGGAAAGACACACCCAAATAATAAGAGATATTACCTATTGATACTACCTGTGAGATTTCCTTGTAGTGTCTCTTTGTGGGTCAGTTCAGTGCGAGTTATTCTCCAATAGGTCCACCCACGAGTCAGCTAAGACATCTCCATGTCTGTAGCTCACGAGGACTCTATCTTGCATTTCCATGCAAGTAGCTGAGTCGTGCTTAGTCTTATCTGAGATCACCAATGCCCATTATCAGTATCTCTAGACTAGGAACATATTTCTGGCAATGGACGTGTGGTGTCATTGAGCCCTCATGATCGTGATCCCTATCATAAATCCTCAATGTGACACCCGTTCCATTCCAAGGGCTTTATCCAATTACTCATATTCAATATTTGAGACATGCAATATGAAACAAGATAAATAATGCTTTTATTTATAAAATATATTCATAACAAATAAAGAAGTACACGGGTCCATCTGACTCTTAGATTGTCTCTAGGACACCTATATACTAACAATATCCCACTTGGCCTAGAGCCAATCTGACCGAACCTAAAGCCTCATAATGACTATCATGTTTTCTCTGAGAAACTCTTTTTGTCAGAGAATCGGCTATGTTATCATTTGTGGGAACATAGTCTATCTTTACATCCATCCTATCAATGATTTCTCTAATCAGGTGATATCTGTGGAGCACTTGTTTTGATCTTTGATGAGACCTGAGTTCCTTTGCCTGCGCAATAGCACCATTGTTGTCACAATACAACTGTATGGGCTCACTAACGCTGGGAACCACCCCAAGTTCAGTGATGAACTTCTTGATCCACACTGCCTCCTTAGCTGCTTCTGAAGCCACTATATATTCAGCCTCTGTCATTGAATCTACTATAGTCTCTTGTTTGGAACTTTTCCAAGTCATTGCTCTACCTTATAAGGTGAATACAAACCCTGATTGTGATTTACAATCATCTTTGTCACTTTGCAAGCTAGCATCAGTGAACCCTTTCACTGCTAGCTCATTAACTCCACCACCATACACCAGAAATATATCCTTAGTCCTTCTCAAGTACTTTTGCGGATTATTTTGACTACTGTCAGTGACCCTCTCCAGGGTCTGCCTGGTACCTGCTCGTTATGCTTAAAGCATAAGAGACATCTGGTCTTGTATAGATCATGGCATACATGATGGATCCGATAGCCGAAGTGTATGGTATTTCACTCATGTGAATTAATTCCGTTCAGCCACCTTTTATGCACACACATATATATATATATATATTTCTTTTTCTTTTTCTTTTCACAACCCCTTATCACTTAACCTTTGTGGAGCTTACCTCAATTTCTTTATTTATTTTCAATACATCAGTAATTCAATCTCAATCAGGGTAAGTCACATGGATGTAAGCTAAGCCATTAATCAGGCCAACAGGTCATTTATCAACAACATAAGCTCAGGCTCAAGGGGCTAACAATGGAAAAATTTCGTAAAGGTGGGCTATTTTGGCCATAGGCTAATAATAAGAACAAAATGCCTTAATCATCTCAACCAATGCATGCATCACAGAGAAACAAATCAAGTTCTAGAATGTTACAACAGTGAAGTCTCTCAACAAGAAATTTCAGTGTTTAAGCTCAAACCTCACAAACTGTGGTATCAACATAGACTCATGAAAATTAACCTCAGACATTATTAGAATTTCACAACATCCATTCAGACAAACGAGCAATCATGTAATCCAATTATACCTATGCAATGTTATACCAGAATGTCACACAAACATGCTTCCTAAGATTCAATCCAGTAAGTTAACTAGGTAAAGCACATTTAAACTTGAGAATTGCTTCAGAAATGTATTTCTAATTTTTTTTAAATAAAATATAAGAGCAACACAAACTAACAATTAACTAAAAATAAAATGTAAAGAGTTTAGAATATCTCCCCTAATAGAAAAGATTGCAGTTCCAGAGTGCTTCCCAATGCCTACCATTTCCAGATTTAAAGAATTGTTGTCCCCAGCAATAATTAAACCCAAAGATTAGCAAAATATCTGCACCATGGAACAAACAGCAGTGTATAGAATAAACTATAATCTGCACAAGAAAAACATCAGAATGTATGGGACATAAACAAACCACATCATCTAGATGACCCTAACATCAACCTATGGTCATAATAAAAAACAGCAAAAGTTCTGAAAAGATAAATTAAAATAAAGCAAATAAAACAATCTCCAGCAGCAAGGAGATAATATAATCAATCCTCCATGTCATCTCGCTCAGCAGCATGGGATGACTCAGCAAATGGAAGAACTGGTGGCACTGGATGCATCGGTGCATAAGCAAACCGAAAATCATCAAAAGACGCAGAAGCAGAAGTCTTAGCCCTTTTTGGTACCACCAATTTTTTTCTTAGACTTTCCAGCTTGTGAACCCTGAAAACCAGAAAAATTTCCCAATGCACAGAATATGACAATAGGGCAATTAGATAACAAGTAATCAAGCCGGAAGTATATAGCAAACCGCCATTCCCAGATTTGATTCCAACTTTATCTCAAAAATAAAACAGAACAAAGCAACAATTGGAATCAAATTCAGAAAACAATATGTCAACGCATCTTAGCATACAACTCAGCATTTTAATCCAGATAGTGAACATGTATTTTTTTTTAAGAATAAAATAAACTCTACATTGGGTTGCCTCCTAATGAGCGCTTGTTTAACGTCACGAGCCTGACGTTTACCTCTTTCCAGTGTTATTTCCTCTGAGAGACAGAGTCGTAGCGTCTCTCTCACAGGTCCTCCTTTTGGCGGCATTCAACCTCCGGTGATCCACACACATTCTCCAACCAGTAATAATTCTGGTCAGAATTAGTTCATTTTTTTCGTTGTGGACCGCAGTGACGCCTCCCTTCTTTGGAACAGTCTTCACTGGACTTACCCAACCAGTATCTGAAATCGGGTAAATTATACCAGCATCAGGAAGCTTCACCACTTCCTTTCTCATTACCTTCTTCATTGTAGGATGATGCCTCTCTTGATGTTTCCTCACATTTTTGTCATCATCCTTATTAAGAATTTTGTGGGTACGGGAAGAGGGATCTTTATCTTTCAAATCAGAAATAGACCACCCTATGGCAGTCCCATGTTCCTTCAATACTTCAATCACCGCCTCCTTTTACCCAAGAAGGTATATTGAAGAGTTTCAGTAAGCTCCTTCAACTCTATTTTTGGGGCACCATCTTCTTTCCCCACTTGCTCTAAAACATCAAGTTTAAAACAATCGCCTTTGTCAGAAGATTGTTTCATAGAGTCAAAGACATTGATGGTGATGGTCTTATTGTTCATCCTTAACTCGAGCTTCCCTTATTCAACATCAATCATGGCCCGAGCAGTGGCCAAGAAAGGTCTACCCAGCAAAAGAGGCATCTCAGTTCCCCCTTCCATGTCCAACACTACAAATCTGTCGGAAAGATGAACTTGTCCACTTTCACAAGAACATCTTCAATTATACCACTAGGTTTTCTTAAAGATTTGTCAGCGAGTTGCAAGGAAACCATAGTAGTTTAAGCTCAGATATCCCCAACGATTTATACACGGACAAGGGCATCAGATTTATACTTGCCCTAAAATCACACAAGGCTTTGCCGACATCAGTATTACCAATAGCAATTGGAATGTTGAAGCTCCCTGGATCATGACGCTTAGGCGGGAATCTCTTTGTAATAATAGCACTACACTCCTCAGTGAGTGTCACCGTTTGGCATTCCTGCAACTTGTGTTTTCTTGACAAAAGGTCCTTCATAAACTTGGCATAATTGGGCATATTAGCCAAGGCTTCAGCAAATGGAATATTAATGTGAAGCTTTCTGAATATATCCAGGAACCTTTCATAATGTTGTTTCTGGGCATCTTTCTTGAATCTTTCCGGATAAGGTGACATGGCTCTCACATATTCAGGACTCAACTCAAATTTCTCTTTTGCTTTTTCTTTTTCAGCTGGCTTCACCACTTCAGCAGGTTTCTTAATTTCTTTTTCAGGTTTTCCTGCAAGATCCAGCTTCTCTTCAACCTCCGGAGATGGCAGTACTTTACCACTTCTGGTTGTGATGACCATACAATCTTCCCTCAGATTAGTAACTGTGTTACTAGGGAAGGTACCTGGAGTTCTATCAGCAATTTGCTTAGCCAGTTGGCATATCTGATTCTCCAAATTTCTGATAGAATCATTCATGTTTTTGGTATTGGCCCTAATCTCTTTCATGAAAGCATTTGTGTTTTTGGTATTGGCTCTAGTCTCCTGCATGAAAGCATTAGAATGTTGAGCCATTTGTCCAATTAACTTTTCCAAATCAGAAGGTTCCTTTTGTGGAATAGGAGGAGGTTGCAGAAAGTTGTTGGAACTATAGTTAAGACCACCTCCTTGACCTCTCCTCTGAAAATTACTTCCAGAAGGAAAATTCTGATTTCTTGAAAAAATTTGTTGGGGCTTCTGTTCATACCAAGCCCCATTTACTTGCAACTGTTGTGGATTATCACCCATTAGAGTAGGGCACTCATTAGACTCGTGAGCCTCTCTACAGTATTCATACACCACAGAAGTTGATTGAACCTTAGACACTTGCAGTTTCTCAAACTTTTCATTCAGACTATCAAACTTCTTGGACAACAGCTTTTGTTCAGCAAGAATAGCATCATTGCTCTCCAGCTTTATCACTCCTCTTTTTGTTTGAGCTGGTACGCTCTCATTCTCATTTCTGGCCAGTTTCTTTATCAAGTCCAGAGCTTGCTCAGATGTACTCTGCCAAATAGAACCTCCAGCTGCACTATTAATCACCAACCTTGTTTCAGGAGAGATGCCATTAAAGAAGATCGCCACCTTTCTGTCATCGTCTCCCTCATAGTGCGGACACTTTCGGATAAGTTCCTGGAATCTATTCCAGGTTGCACACAACGATTCTCCTTCAAGCTGGCGGAAGTTGGTGATCTCATTCACCAGCTGGTTGTACTTCTCCATAGAAAAGAACTCGGCAAAGAACTTTGTTGACAAGTCTTCCCATATCATGATACTATTAGCTGGCTTCCTTTCTATCCATATGAGAGCCCTTCCCTTAACAGCAAAAGGTTCCCTAACAGCAAAAGGGAATAATCGAAGCCTGATAGCATCGACAGACACTCCATTGTGCTTAGTAGTATCACAGATCATCAGAAATCGATCTATGAACTCATGAGGGTCTTCATCCTCAGCACCAGAAAACTGAGCCCTCTCCACCAAAGTAATTAAAGATGGCTTCAGCTCAAAATTATTTGCCTCCATCGTCGGCCTGAGTATACTTGAATTTGGCCTATTGAACACCGGAGTCAGAATGGTGTCCAACAATCTTGGAGGTGGGTTATTTGCATTGTGGCCTCTGCCACCAGCATTGTTGTTTTATGCCATCTCTTGTATTGGTTGTACAGGTACGTTCTTGAATTCTTCCCAAATTATCTGTTTGGCAACTTTCCTCAGTCTCCTCTCAGTCCTTGCAATTTCAGGAGCAATCACAAAGTCTGTAGGAGCAAGTCTACCTCGCATAAACTCAGAAAAAATGGTTAGTAGCACCTGCAAAACACAGAACAAGTTAGAACAAAAATAAAAATAAAAATCCAATCTCAAAGATCAACGGTTATTTAAAATATTGGAATTAACAATTCCCGGCAACGGCGCCAAAAACTTGATGCTCACCGGCGAGTGTACCGATCGCACAAGTAATATAATGAATGAGTAGAGTATCGTCTCCACAGGAATTGTAAACCAAGTACCACAATAACCAGTCCCCTTAAGTTGGAAAACTCAGTTGTTTTTGGAAAATAGTGAATTGATGGTAAAATAAAGACAGATATTTAAAATATAGAATTTTCAATTTAATAAGCAATGGTAAAAATAAATTGGATTTTTGAGAGAATAATAAAAAGCATTGCAGCTAAGGTACACGCACCATATGATCCCCACTTTAAACTTTGGATTGATTGACAATGCTCATTCAATTTAATAACTCAGACAAATTATCATCTAAAAATAATTAGTTAAATCTCAATCCCTTGGCAATGTAATCCTTTAATTCAATTGGAATCCTAATCCCTTAGCAACCCCGCATGAAATTAAGCATTAATCACGATAAATCAAACGACTGCAACTCACACAAGTCTATCCCTAGAGCATGCATAAATAACTTACCCCCTTTCAGAATCAAAAACCCCAATATTCCTATTGCGAGCCCTAATTCCCGAATTATTATCTCCTATTAGGTTGATCAAGTTTAACAGAAATAATATCAATACGCACAGGGTAAAAATAAAATATATTAAAATAAACGAGCGAAAATAATCAATCCAGCGTAAAAAGGGTTCACATACGGTTTGTGACCCTAACTACAATAAAAGAAATTAGCCAGCCATAGACATGGCTGACATAAAATTATAAAATAGAATTCAAAATAAAATTACTAGGAGGAATGGAGAATGATCCTCTGCTCTTCTCTTCCTCACGAATCCTTGTTCTGCTCCGTCGTCAAAAAGTAACCTAAAGAACCTTCGCAGCGTCCTTTTAAGTTCAAAATTGCCTCCACGCTGAAATCCGTGCGGGTAGCGCCATTCTGGCGCGGGTCTAGCGCCAACATCTTAGCCTTTGTTGGTTTCTCGCGCGGGTAGCGCCAAACTGGCGCGGCTCCCGCTCCAACTTCCTGGTCTTTGTACTGCTTCTGGCGCTGCAACAGCGCCAAAGTGGCGCGGGTAACGCCACTTTCCTTTTTCAATTTTTCTCAATTTTCCTATTTCTTCTTGCTTTAACCTGCAAAAATGATATAAAAGATGAAAAATAAACTGAAATAGGAAAACTAACTAATAAAAGTAATTAATATACAAGAAATGCTCTTTTATGACTGATTTCTTATTATTTTTGGCTTGGAAAACATCACATGCCAGAGGCACATCAGTGTTTCCTGAGGAGATTTCTGAGTTTCCACCGCAGCAGGAGATAGAGTTCTCCATTGACTTGTTGCCTGGTGTGGGGCCTATTTCATTAGCTCCATACCGGATGTCGCCACCAGAGTTGGCTGAGCTGAAAAAGCACATTGAGGACCTTTCGGGGAAGGGTTTCATTCGGCCGAGTGTGTCTCCATGGGAAGCACCAATCATTTTTGTGAAGAAGAAGGACGGGACCATGCGATTGTGCACCGACTACAGGCAGTTGAACAAGGTGACAATCAAGAACAAGTATCCCCTTCCGCGTATTGATTATCTGTTAGATCAACTTAAGGGTGCTTGCATTTATTCTAAGATTGATCTCCGATCCGGACACCATCAGATTCGGGTTAAGCCAGAGGATATCCCTAAGACCGCATTTCGCTCGAGATACGGTCACTATGAGTACTTGGTGATTCCTTTTGGACTCACGAATTCATCCGCAGTGTTCATGGATTACATGAACAGGATTTTCCAGCCGTACTTGGATCAGTTTGTGATCGTCTTCATCAACGACATTCTTATTTACTCCAAGACGGAGGAGGAGCACGCGGAGCACTTGAGGCTTGTTGCAAGTGCTTGAGGAGAAAAAGCTTTATGCAAAACCTTCGAAGTGTGAGTTTTGGCTCAAGTCTGTGAAGTTCCTTGAGCATGCGATTTCTGCTGAGGGAGTCGCAGTGGATCCGAACAAGATAAAGGTCGTGCTAGATTGGGAGAGGCCCAAGACGGTTACTGAGGTGAGGAGTTTCTGGGTTTGGCAGGGTATTACCGGAGGTTCATTAAGGGATTCTCCATGTTGGTTCTACCTTTGACTCGCCTTACCCGGAAGGAGACTCCGTTTGTGTGGACTCACTGATGAGGACATAAGAGGTGGCATGATCAAGACAACAAACTTGGAGGACATACAAGGTCTTGGAGGTCCAATGACAAGAGAAAAAGCTAAAAAGGCTAAAGAGGCTCTAAATCTCTTGGTGACCACTTTACTTGAGACAAGCCCAAGTCTAAAGGAAGAAGAGCCCAAAATGATACACTTAATTCAAATTGAAGACTTTGAAGAATAAGCCTCAATGGATATGCATGAAGGCTTTATTTTTACTTGGCCCAAATTCTGCACTTAATTTTATTTTTCTTATATTCAGTTAAACTTTTGTAATAAGGCTTATTGGGCTGGATTATTGGGCTGTCTATTTTCTTTTATGTGTAAGCACTTTTAGGTTAAACTTAATATGGATGTTGCCCACTATATAAGGGAACACCATAGCTTTTGAAGGGAGAATTCAGAATAAAAAGATAACCTTTTTTTGTGAGAGACTAGCTTCTCTAGGGTTCTTTTGAGAATCTCAGAACTTATCAAGGGTGCTAATCCTTGTGGCGTTCATAGGCTTATCAATCTTTGGATTGTGGCACCTTCCAGTTATCGTTTCTTGATTGTGTTCACAAATTCTTGTATCAAACCCTATCACCCAAACCTTCAATTTTCGTCCAAAATAGTATCGGTTCATATCTCCTGATATACGCGTCGTTTTTCGGTGATTCTTGAGTCAAAGTCGCGATTCAGAAAGAGATCTTTCACCTCGATTTGGAAATGTTCGATTCCGAGGTCTGTAGCGTGAGATACGCTTTGTTCTTAACAGGTCGTGTTGGTGGATGAATTTGGGGTTAGAATTTTCATTCCTAGTAGATCCATTCCTCCATTCCTATTGGGGATCATATCACTCACGAGTGTGATGAATGTTTTCAGGAGTTGAAGGAAAGACTGATGACTGCACCTGTGTTGGTCCTTTCTGATCCTGCTGAGGAAGTTGAGCTTTACACTAACGCCTCCGGAAAGGGGCTCAGATGTGTGTTGATGTAGTTGGGCAAGGTGATTGCCTATGCTTCGAGGCAGTTGAAGCCTCATGAAGAGAATTACCCGACTCATGACTTGGAGTTGGCTGTTATTGTGTTTGCTTTCAAGATTTGGAGGCATCATCTCTATGGCATGAAGTTTTTCGTGTTCAGTGATCACAAGAGTTTGAAGTATCTATTCGACCAGAAGGAGCTGAACATAAGACAGAGGAGATGGATGGAGTATATGAAGGACTACGAGTTTGAGTTGAAGTACCATCCTGGCAAGGCCAATGTGGTAGCTGATGCTTTTAGTTCTTAACTGAACTCAATTGAAGTTTTCTTGAAGAAATCCAAACATATCACAAGATGTAATACAAAAAGACAAGAAGAACAAGAGAACTTTTTTTATGTCAAGAATTAGGGATAAAGAAAGGTTTGAATGACAATAAATTTAAGCACTAATAACTGTAATTAAGTAAAAAGGGAAGTACACACTAGAATAGAAAAGAACAAAACTGAAAAGAATTCAAAGAGACAAATTTTACCTTAAGAAATTTGGATTAGATTTTTTTTCTTTTTTTTCCTTCTTCTTCTTTTTGCTTCTTGAGATACTAGATTATGTTTTCTTTTTCTTTTTCTTTTTTTTCGTTTTTTTTTGCTTCTGAAGAAACTACGATTCTTTTTTTTCATTTTTGAACAGTACGAATGGGAGTAATTGACACAAGAAGGAGAATGGAATAGAAATTAAAAAAAAGGATTAACAATAAAATAAGAATAGATCAAACATGATTTAAAAGACTAGCTCTGATACCAAATGATATGAACCTCACCACGAATAGTGAGACTCAAGACCAATTTAGTTAGGATCATTTCTACAATCAGAAATTTAAAACAAGAAATAAAGAACCTTGACCCGTTATCTATGAAAGATAAGAACCAAAGGTATAAGAAGGATAAAGACGCCACACTCAAGAAAGAATAAGGTGAGTGATAAGTCTGTGTTGAACGCCACAGGAATAAGCTTCTTGATAAGTTCAGAGTTCTAGATAAGAACCAAAGAGAATAAATCTCTCTATTATATTATAACTTCCAAATCTGATTACAAGAGTTGTATCCTCCCTTATTTATACTTGGAACATAGCCAAGAATAGGAAAAGACTAGCAAATGAAAAGACACTAATTTAAAGTTGACAACTTGAAAAAAGGAAAAAAAAAACTCTAATCAGCCCACTAAACATTAATGACATTGAAAATGTTAATCAACCCCACTAAGCATTAATAACATTGAAAATGCTATCAGTCCCACTAAGCATTAATTGACATTGGAAATTTCTACTCATTCCACTTAACCTCCATTGCATTCGCATTAACTAAATTCTGATTTTGAATAAATTTGGACTTGATGTCTTCATGTTAGCCCACATTTGTTGGATCGACCCACTAAGAGCTTCTTTAAACTTCTCGGCCCTTGATCTTGTGATTGGCCCATTTGGCAATTGTAATGGATCACTAGGTGTTGTCTCCTTATTCATATCAAGTAGTACTGGTCCTCTTGACCTCATCATCACTAATAGTAGAAGATTTAGGATACGTACCATAGACAGCCTCAACCCTCTTTACATTGGGTCACCAGATCAGCGAAGTCTCTCACAATCGTATTAGACATACGCTGTGCAATCTTCTCATTAAGTCCCGTCTGAAACTCAGAAGCCAAGAAGTCCGGTGTAGGCAAGGTCCCGCCATAATTCGCAAATTTTACCAACTCATTAAATTTAGCAACATAGGTAACCACAGACATAGAGCCTTGGACCAAACGGTCAAATTCTCCATGCTTCGCTTCCCTAGCATCTCTAAGAAAGTATTCCTCATGGAATAGATTTTCAAACATCGCCCAAGTAATCTCCTGCCCTTTATAACAACCCTAATTCTCAAGATGTGTTAAATAGAGATTTAAGTGAGACAGTGTATGAATTTTGTGACTGTTAAAGAAAATTCTAACAGTTAAATCATGAAAATGTCATGATAATCAATAGAGGGATAAAATTCATGCCTAACAAGTCAATTAGGACATAATAAGAACATAAGTTATGATGAGAGACATAAATACCAAATTTGTGATAACATGGGTATTTTGGTAATTTTACAAAGTAGGTCTGAACTGAGTTCTACCAGTCTAATAAAATTGTTTGGTGAATTTTAAGTACTTAAAGTATGTTTAATTTGATAAGATGATGTGTAGAATAATGTAAAGAATTAGGCCAAAGATTAAGGAAATTAAAGTCAAAACTAGGTTAAAAGTAAGCTTAAACTTTACAACTAAGCTAAATTCTTGGTCAAAGTGAATTGTCTTGCTTTCTTCCTTACATGTCACGTATGCATGTAAGTTGGTCAAAAATTCAAGTATGTGAAGTGTAAAGTGAAAACCAATAGGAATTAAGTTACTTTAAGCTTTGAAAAAGTCAGAACTTGTGTGTTAAGTTACTTTCCTATGCATAAGTTAGTTTTCCCTTACTTTCCATGCAAGTTTGGCTGGTTGTAAGTGTATCTGTCTTCCTTTGGAAGTTAACTAAAGGTCTGATAAAAACTTATGTTTTTAAAGTCAAAATGGTAAGGAAACTTAGTCATTAAGTCATTCTTTTTCATATAGGTTGGCTGTTCTCTTTCTTTCTTTTCATTTCATGCTTTATTCATCTCTTTTTCTTCTTGTTGGTCGAGGAACACCATGAGAGGAAGATCTTGTGAGAACTTTGATTTCTAGCCAATATTTCAAGAAACTTACAACATCAAAAAGATTCATTGTGAGAAAAACCTCTAAAACCATACACCTTGAGGCTTTATTTTGAGTGAGATATCTTCTTTTAAAGATTGGATATAACTATTGTCCTTTTGTGTTTTGGATGAGCTTTTACTTGATTTTTATGTTAAAAAAGACTTAGATCATCAAAAGGAAGCTATCAAGGTATTTGATGTTAATTTTGTTGGTTGGAAAGTGATTTCTAAACCTAGGGTTTCATTTGTTTTCATGAAATTTCATGGATGTTTTTTGATGTTGTTTGAAGTTATTTTTGTGTTGAAAATTGATTGATTAATCATTTAAAGTAAAGAGAATATAAAAAATGTTTGAAAATGCAAAGATAAATCACCTAACTTCTATTGCATGATTCGTCCATGTATATTCCATGTATGAAGATTATGTGTTCATGTTATAATGAAGATGAATGAAATTAAGATTTTTGAGTGGTTTAATAATGATTCAAGTGATAAAAATACAATGAAATTCATAAGTCTTAATGATGCATATGATTCGACCATCATCTAATAATTAGGGTTTATATGTGATTGACATTGTATGGGTGTTGTGTGTTGCTTTGTTATTGGTTCCAAGTTAAAATCAATGGATAATAAGTCAAGAAAATGCATATAAAATGTTGTTTCTTTGAGATTACAATTCGACCATGACTGGATTAAAGTTTGAATGTTTTAAGATTGATAGAAACCTAACCTAGGAAATTTGGCCATGATGAGTTTATAGGAATTCAATGATGTTTAATTTGTGTTGAATGATGTTAAATGCATTTTGTATACAATGAAGTGTAATAGAATGATTAAAGTAAGTGTTTGAAGTTATAAAAGTAATTGGACACTTAAAAGGATATTCAATAATGATTTTGAAGTCTAAGTTAAAATGTATGTTGTGATGCATGATGAAATATTAAATGGGGTAAAGAATAATGAATGAAAAATATGAAAATGTGTGTGAATGTATGTGCTCGGGTTTCGGCCATATGGGGTTTTATATGATTGGAATTGAAGTTAATTGATAACTAAACCCTAGAAACTAGAATGAGGTGTGTTCAAGTGATTTTAAATGGTTAAAGAATGTAGGTTAATCTAATGTCAAATATTAAGGTCTAGGTCTGACTTGTGGTATGGGCATGAATTGTTAAGAGTGAATTGTTTAGAATGAAAATGTGGAAGTAACAAGATATAAGTCTTGTGATTCATTTAGATGTGTGAAAGGTTAAGTCTGATATATATATATATATATATATATATATATATATATATATATTTGGATAACAAGTGTGAATTAGGAGATACATTGATTTCTGATCAGATTTTTGAGGATTTGAACTAGTTACTTGTACTACAAGTAAGCTTGCTATAAAAGCTACAAGAGGTAAGCTCTTAGTTTAGGAGGATTCTTCTTCTTTGTTTGTTCTACCAAGATTTAAGAATCTTGGTGGTATATCTGTATGTTTGTGTTTTGTGATAGTCGGATATATAGTGTAGTTGCATTTATGTAGGTGATAACATGATATGATGTGATTTGAGATGAATATATATATATATATTCTTGGCCAATGAAAGGAACAGATACAGCCATGAGTACTCCTATTAACGGTTGGCTCTGATTGCTCTAGAGAGACAGATGTCCTCAGAGATATATGTACAGATCGGTGGTCTGAGATTTAGTGATGCTTGTATGGTGTATGCTATATTATGTATCTGACCTTTTATGCATTTTTGTAATCACATTGAGTCTAACTGATAAATTTGAAATCACATGGGATCAAGTGATAAATCATCTAACCACAAGAGGTGAAAATAAAGTTATCCCAAAAATTAATATTGATTATTTATAAGTTGTGAGGATTAAAAATTAGATAATTACTAACAAAAAATCACATAACTTAATATTTAATGACAGCTATTAATGCATAGCTCAATAGTTTAAAATTATTCCTAACATACACAATAAACTATTCTTCTTACTCGATAGTCTGTTACAAAATACTAA
The DNA here is from genome assembly GCF_033153095.1 of Gastrolobium bilobum. Classification (NCBI taxonomy): domain Eukaryota; kingdom Viridiplantae; phylum Streptophyta; class Magnoliopsida; order Fabales; family Fabaceae; genus Gastrolobium; species Gastrolobium bilobum. Next base: position 34,499 of record NW_026899250.1, read on the forward strand.
TTGGAGTATTTGGACACTTAAAAGGATATTGAATAATGATTTTGAAGTCTTAGTTAAAATGTAAGTTGTGATGCATGATGAAATATTAAATGGCGTAAAGAATAATGAATGAAAAACATGAAAATGTGTGTGAATGTATGTGCTCGGGTTTCGGCCATATGGGGTTTTATATGATTGGAATTGAAGTTAATTGATAACTAAACCCTATAAACTAGAATGAGGTGTGTTCAAGTGATTTTAAATGGTTAAAGAATGTAGGTTAATCTAATGTCAAATATTAAGGTCTAGGTCTGACTTGTGGTATGGGCATGAATTGTTAAGAGTGACTTGTTTAGAATGAAAATGTGGAAGTAACAAGATATAAGTCTTGTGATTCATTTGGATGTGTGAAAGGTTAAGTCTGATATATATATATATATATATATATATATATATATATATATATATATATATATATATATATATATATATATTTGGATAACAGGTGTGAATTAGGAGATACATTGATTTCTGATCAGAGTTTTAAGGATTTGAACTAGTTACTTGTACTACAAGTAAGCTTGCTATAAAAGCTACAAGAGGTAAGCTCTTGGTTTAGGAGGATTCTTCTTCTTTGTTTGTTCTACCAAGATTTAAGAATCTTGGTGGTATATATGTATGTTTGTGTTTTGTGATAGTCGGATATATAGTGTAGTTGCATTTATGTAGGTGATAACATGATATGATGTGATTTGAGATGAATATATATATATATATATATATATATATATATATATATATATATATATATATATATATCTTGGCCAATGAAAGGAACAAATTCAGCCATGAGTACTCCTATTAACGGTTGGCTCTGATTGCTCTAGAGAGACAGATGTCCTCAGAGATATATGTACAGATCGGTGGTCTGAGATTTAGTGAAGCTTGTATGGTGTATGCTATATTATGTATCTGACCTTTTATGCATTTTTGTAATCACATTGAGTCTAACTGATAAATTTGAAATCACCTGGGATCAAGTGATAAATCATCTAACCACAAGAGGTGAAAATAAAGTTATCCCAAAAATTAATATTGATTATTTATAAGTTGTGAGGATTAAAAATTAGATAATTACTAACAAAAAATCACATAACTTAATATTTAATGACAGCTATTAATGCATAGCTCAATAGTTTAAAATTATTCCTAACATACACAATAAACTATTCTTCTTACTCGATAGTCTGTTACAAAATACTAATTTACACATTGAATATTTTCTTTATTTTTATCTTAGAATTTACTTCTCAATCTGCATAATATTACTTTTTTTTTGAATTTTTTTTAATGAATTCACATATAATAACTCTCTCTCTCTCTCTCCTTTTCTCCTTTCATATTTCATTATCCATATTTCTTTTTAGCCTTCATTTTTTTTCTAATGTTACTTTAAAAAATTTTATCTAATATTCACCGAAACAATATTATTTTGAAACAGAAATCAAAGTGTATTTATAATTTTAATTTATTTTAAAATTATAATAATCTTTATCATTCTAAATTTTTTATCTTTCAATCCTAAAATGACGTCGTTTCAGTGAACATTAAATAAAATTTTCTAAAATAACATTAGATACTTTATTCATGTATGACTCTTTTAATTATCCACCAAGTATCTTTTACTTAAAAAATAAATAAAAATAAAAAAGAAATAAATAAATTGATAAAAGAAACCACCATTCCCCCCTTATAATTATTATAATGATGACTTGCCCAAGGTTGAAGGGTGGTCCTCCTCTCCATTTACTTTTTTTCTTTTTTCTTTTCGACATAGAGCTCTGCCCTCTCAGAAGGACCACTGCACTGCTTTGCTGACAAATTGAGGATTCATAGTCTATTTTGTACCAATAATTAAAATATTTGCAACCTGCATAGCAAAAGTAGGTAATGGACCATGACAATTACCATCTTGGGCTAGATCATATAGTATTGAAAATTAACGATATCATTAAACAAATATTTTGCAAATTTGTTACCTAGCTAGTAGAGTACGTTACTGTCCATGAAAATGCCGTATTGGTCGTTCTTTTTAAAATATTAAGGCAAGAATAATTATAATCACAATGAGAAGCCAAAAATCTCTGTCATGCAACATGGCCTCAATCATTTAATATTATGATTGTGTTTGATGAAAGTATAGTTAAATGAAAGGCTTCCAAGGTGAAAGAGAGAAAAGAGTTTAAACTATTTTCAAGTGGGATCCACTCGCACTAGACCCATGTGATTTCATTAGGGGGATTCATTAAAATATAATTAGCCAAACAAGTTCTAGTTCAGCGTTATTATAAATCTATTGCGTTGGCATGCCCAAATAAAATGATACAGAGTCTGAAATATTCAGCCACATACAGATAACAATAATGGTGATATAAGAGTAATAAATCTAGCATCTTACTTAACCCATCATGATTGACCAAGGCAGAATTATTAATTGAAGATTAATAATATCATATGGATACAGGTGTTAGAGAGAATTTAGGTAACACAATCCTCGAAAAAAAATTCAAGCTATACTTGGTAAATCATATGGAAAAAGAAATGTGGATTCAAAACTCGAGCAAATGCAGATTTTTAGGTGCAGATTTAATTTCTATTAGATTCTTAGTATAGATTTTGAATACTCTCCCTTTCCTTATGGCATTATCCCAACACAGCCCTGCCCTAGTATGTAATGCCCGACTACTTGCAGAATAAATGATTGTCCTCCTAAACCAACACGAGACTTTTCAACGTGTTTTATTCTCACTCACACTTCCTGAGAAACTTCCCAAGAGGTCACCCATCCTAAAATTGTTTCAAGTCAAGCACGCTTAACTATAGAGTTCTTTAATTATAAGCTATTGAAAAATATGTGCATCTTGTTAGTATAGGCAATACATATTAATTCCTTTAAGCTATCATCAACAGTACAATCTCATACCCTGCACAGCCTCTGGATACCACATGTAACGCCTGACCACTTGCAGGATTAATGACTGTCCCCACAAACTAACACAAGACTTTTCAGCATGCTTTATCCTCACTCCAACACTTCCTTAGGGACTTTCCAGGATGTCACCCATCCCAGAATTACTCCAAGTCAAGCACGCTTAACTATGGAGTTCTTAAGTTATAAGCTACCGAAAAGTATATAAATCTTGTTAGTATAGGTAGTACATATTAATTCCTTTAAGTCATCCTCTATTGTACAGTCTTATATCTGCACAGTCTTTGGATCCCTCTCGTTCGGGTGTTGATTCGATTCATTTATGTACCTTTTCCGCTGTAAGCCTGCCAGGAGCCTTTTTTACTATCACAACCCCTCCCACCTTAGCAGGCTAGAGCCCAAACGCTAGGCTTTATCTGGACTAGTTTTACAGCCCAACCCATGTGCCAAAGGACTATCTACTCCCAGCCCTTGTCAGCACCCGAGATGTTACATGCCCACCAGTTTTCGCCTGGTTCGTCCTCGAACCACACCGTACCGAAAGAAAGGCCTTGCTCTGATACCACTTGTAACGTTCGTGCACTTGCAAAATCAATGACTATCCCCACAAACCAACACGAGACTTTTCAGCGTGTTTTTTTCTCACTCACTTTCCTGAAAAACTTTCCAGGAAGTCACCATCCCATAATTGCTCCAGGTCAAGCACGCTTAACTATGGAGTTCTTAAGTTATGGGCTACCGAAAAGTAGATACATCTTATTAATATAGGTAGTACATATTAATTCCTTTAAGCGATCCTCAATTGTATAGTCTCATACCTGCACAGCCTCTGGATCCCTCTCATTCGGATGTTGATTCAATTCATTCATGTACCCTTTCCTCTGGAAGCCTGCTAGAAGCGGTTCTTTGTCCGTACCTCATATCTTTTGCACCGGCGATCACTCCCCGCCCTCATCAGCGCTCGGGCTATTACATAGTATTTATCGCTATTTTCATTGTCCTTCTATTTGCAGCGATAAATTGCAATTATCTGACTTATTTGTGTAGATTTGTGAGGAATAATGAATAAATATGGTACTTGATTGAAGTAGCTAGCCAGTAACGAGGCTGAAAGGTAGTCTAAGTGAAAATGGCACAAGCAAAAGGTGACTGTATACACTGAATATGTTGAATAGAACCATCGACATTTGAGTAGGTGATTATGGCAATCAAGACGTGTGTCCCCAAAAATAAAAGGACATTTGAAAGTAGAAATTATAAATGATGCACTTACAGTTGACCCATTGCACGTGGCCCAACCATTGATTCAAGAAGCTCATAGTCGGCTAGAGTTGTGGCCCAATAAGTATGACCCAATTATTGAAAGAGGCAGTGATTTGAACTATAAGAAATTACAATCAAATCTAAATCTCAATAAAGCAGCAGATGTGATTGTGATTTGTTTGGGAAGAAAAGGAAAGCAACATATTTGGCATGATTTGAGATTAACGATTTGGGATGTAATTTGAATTATTTATTTGTAACTTTTTATTTATTTTTTAGATGTTAATTTCTTTTATTTATTTCAGGAAGTTTTATTATTTCTAGAATTTTAGATTTTTGAATTTTGAATCAATTTGTAATTAGTCTATAAAAGGGTGCTTATGACTCTTATTCCAGGAGTTGAATTTTGTTATTTTGATAATTATAATTGAGAACCGGAGGGTTACTCTTTTGTGAAAATCCTAACTTTCTGTTTAGCCACTTTTTCTATGCGCTTTCGGCTTCATTTGATATCAGAGCACTAGGTTGCCTTCAACCAATGGCTGAACAGAATCGTGGAGGTCGACGACGGCGGAGTCACGAGAGTAGGAAGCGTGGATTCGTTCCTGAAGAATATAGACAACTGCGTCAGATTGACCCGCGAGACATAGAAAATGAAGAGCTCAGAAGGCAGATCCAGGATTTGAAGGAACAACTTGAGCAAGCGTTGGACAAGAAAATCCAAGTTTTGAAGCAACTATGTGTGCGGCCACAGAGAAAGAGAATTCAAGATTTGGAGCGACAACTCATGCGGGTATGCACGAAAATTCAAATTTTGAAGCAAACTCTTATGGAGGTGCAGAGCATGGAAAGTCAATATTTGGAGCGGCGACTTGCGTGGACAAAGTTGGGCATTCAATTCGAAGAAAGAATGGAATTAGATGACGCATCTGATGATGAAGAAGAGGACGTCAATCCCTTGAGGATTCTAAACCAGGGACAGAATTGGGAAGTACGACCTGGAAATCAGTCCACTTTTCAAGATATCGAGATGCAAATCAGCATTCCTGATTTTGATGTCTATGATCATAATCCAGTTTGTGATGATGATCCAATCTATGACAATGAGCCGATCTATGATGATAATCCAATTTATGATGATTATCCTATTGTAGATAGTTATCCCATTTATGATGATTATCCATCTTATGATGAAGATTCAGTTTGTGGTAATAATCCAGTCTACGATAAATCTGATGGAGAATCAGATTATGAAGATCTAATCAAGGAAAATTTGTCAGTTTTGTTTCTACCAAAGGAGATTGAGATTGTTGAAGATAAACAAGATTTGATGACGAATCTTTTTCTAGCAGGGGAGAATGATGCACTTACAATTGGCCCATTGCACGTGGCCCAACCATTGATTCAAGAAGCTCATAGTCGACTAAAGTTGTGGCCCAATAAGTATGACCCAATTATTGAAAGAGGCAGTGATTTGAACTATAAGAAATTACAATCGAATCTAAATCTCAATAAAGCAGCAGATGTGATTGTGATTTGTTTGGGAAGAAAAGGAAAGCAACATATTTGGCATGATTTGAGATTAAAGATTTGGAATGTATTTTGAATTATTTATTTATAATTTTTTATTTATTTTTTAGATGTTAATTTCTTCTATTTATTTTAGGAAGTTTTATTATTTCTAGAATTTTAGATTTTTGAATTTTGAATCAATTTGTAATTAGTCTATAAAAGGGTGCTTATCACCCTTATTCCAGGAGTTGAATTTTGTTATTTTGATAATTATAATTGAGAACCGGAGGGTTACTCTTTTGTGAAAATCCTAACTTTCTGTTTAGCCACTTTTCTATGCGCTTTCGGCATCAAGAAAGACTTGTCACATGATTGTGCAGTTTACTTATTTCCTCCTTTTTACCTAAAATATCAGCACCAGTCGGTTCTAACTGTGATTCTTCACTGGTAACCCCACAAGTGCCTTAGCTCAGAAACCCCAAGAATTCTTCACAAAACTTGTTACAACATATGAATTTTTCTAGGTGGAAAGGGAACAGGCAGACTGTATCTGAATTGTTATTTTTGCAAAATAATCAAACTAAACTTAAGAATCCCCATTCCAAAGTGAATAGTATGGGGGACTCTTCAACTACGTGAATAGTATTCAAATAGCAAATTGGCCTTACAAATGTGTTTGAGAGAGAGACTTTGTCAGGGATCAAGCCAAGCATCATTTTTACAAGGTGACTAGTGTTCCTTTTTTGTCAAGTAAACAAGAAAGGTCCATCAATATAGGCAATGAAAATGGGAATAGAATGCCCATATGCAAAGTAAAAACACTACATAATAAGAGAGCTCATTAATTGCCATTCATTTGCTAATTAAAATGTTTACTTCCTTCATTGGAAATAAAAAAATTCTAAAACACATAGACAATTAGCATTCAATCATAGCCAAGGCAAATTCAAGAAAGATCAATAGAAGCAGTAGGGTATGAAGCACCTTTGTATTTAAAAACTAATTGGTAGTTCAAAGGTGTAAAATGATTCCCCTTCAGCATCTCCAAGTTGAAACTGAGATGAGATCCTTCCTTTGCCAGCATAGAACAAGGGAAAACTGCCTCTTCTCCACATGGAATCCCATACCAGGAGTCCTCTGCACCAAACACTCTGCTTGGGACTCTGTAAAGTTACTAAATGTCACCGGGGAGAACCCAGATGACAAGAGCAGGTTTTTCCAAGGAAGTGTTCTTTCCTGAAAATGCTGACGACCCAGAACAAGCTTCTCCATTGCTGGTTGAAGATAATACTTCTCAATCATCTGCAGGACATCTGGGTGAACATTAACAGCATCAAGTGACTCAAGTAGCCCTGAATAAGAATGAAGTGCAAAAATCAGATGCTGAGGAAATGGTGCATCAGTTCGATCACAACTTCTATCCAATGTAACCACAATTTGGGGCATGAGCTGCTTGACAAAGCGAAGGACCAAAGGAAGGTATGCGGGGTAATTTGAAAAAGAGCCAATAGGCAAGTTAACCACAACAGCTTCGCAACCATGAAGTGGCTGGGGCCAGGAAGCAGAATTCAAAGACTCGAGGCTAAGAATCGCAAGCTCAAAGGTCATGTTAATCTCATCAGCATATTGCTTCAAATTCTCGTGAGTGAAACTGAGCTCAATTTCATCATGGTGGGAGGGTGACACAAATGCTGTGATCTTGAGAGCAGGTGCACCGCCATTCCTGAGTGCTAATTCTTGCATGAAAGAAGACCACTGTCCACCAAACCCAATATCAAAATCTACTATGTGAATGCGATCAAACCCTTCCACAGCTTCAAGCAATGCCTGGCTACATGTGAAATTGGCAAATTGCAGAACTGGTGAGATTTCTGAGAATGACTTGTAAGCACCAATCTTGAGCAATAGACCAGTGGGCGAGAAGGCCAAAGAACTGTTGTTGCCATTTGAATGGAGAAACATTTGCATGGCCTCCTTGAAATAAAAAGCAGCCCTCTGAAAAGGCTTCCCAATGGGAGAAAGTTGCTGATTGAGCCGCGCCAATATCCCGTGCGCGTGTTCCGGATTACTGCCGTCCATCATCTCTGCAGCCTTGAAAAGCTGGTCAATTATAGCCTGTTGAAGCTGGTGGGTCGCCAAGTCTTGACTGCCGCTCCCGCCGCCGGGGTTCACCATTTTCTGCTTCGGTGCCACCACTATGGACGGCCTCTGCTGCAGATGGTGAGGAAAGAGTTGAAGCTGCTGTTGCTGCCTCCGAAGGAACAGCTCTTGACCAGAATCCAAAAAGGGTGTCTTTGGAACCTGATAATTTGGTGCAGCAGGGCCACAATTCAGACGTTTAGCCGGAGGCTGAGGGAGAAGGTGATGATGTTCTTGCAGCTGGGCATATGTCAAAGGCAAAACCAAACCTGGGTTTTGCATAAACGGAGCTTGGTTTTGGTTCAAAACGAACTGGGGATTGAGAACTTGTAGCTTCTCATCAAGAGATTCTATTGGTTGTTGCTGCTGTTTTTGTGGCTGAAACACACCCTGAGGGAGTGAAGTTGGTGAGAGATTGCTAACTGAAGAAGGGAACACAGGGTTAGTATTGACACCAGAGCCAACTCTAGCAATATTGGAGTTGACGTTGAAAGGGAAATCAGAACAATTCCCAGGACCAGAAGGGTCAATGCTGCTCACAAAGTTGATACTAGAAATGGGGTCAAGCACAGAACTTTGATCCACAAAACTAAAACCCACTCCAACCCCATTGAATTCAACATCTTGAGAACCACTTCCACTCTGCAAAAGCTTGCTCAATCCAACAGATGGGTCCTCAATGTCCCCCATAATCAATTTCAGAATGGAATGGTCTTGACCTGGTGACTCAGACAACACACTCTCCCATTCCTCCATTCCCATCCCACATCTTCCCTGGCCAACTTCTAACCCTGCTTGAGGTGGGTTGTTATCCTTTTCGCCTGAGAACTTTGCCGCCACGCCGGTGGTGTTATCGATTGAGCCGCAGCTGCCGCCGCTGCCGTGTGAGGAAGACAGTGTAGAGGAGGATGTGGGAGGGCTTGGTTTTCTTCTGACGTCCAAAGCAGAGGTGGGCTCAATGCCCACATAGCAACAGTTTTCCCTGTGGGTCCACCTTTGAAGAAATTGTTCTTGCTGTGGTAGTAACAACGAATCTGAAACACCACCACCGCCACCAGAAGCAAAATCTAACACCCCGTCCCCTCTAAATTCCTGAAAGGGTAGGGGCACGGCCTTCATCTAAAATCAACACACAACAAGTTGGAAGAAGAGCAAACTCCAAAATGGGTTTCAGTTAAGGGCTCAGGCTAACGAAAATTGATGATGTATGATGAACAGCGAGCTCAAGCTACCAGGTGGGAAATTTGTGGTGAAAACAAAGACCAAGATCTGAGCTTTTGATTTGATATTTCAAGCTCTGACAGAAACACACTAGTTGTCAAATGCATGCAGTTGTGTTCAACAAACCCATTTCAGCAACAACAACAACAACAAACACATCTCACCTTATTTCACTTGCACGGCTACTTCTTCTTCTTGTTTTTCTTCAATCCCTATTTCTCTCTCTCTCTCCCCCCCTTCAAAAACCCATCTTTGTTCTTCTTGTGATGTGCACAGTACAAAAAGAAAAAAGAGCTTTAAATGGGGTTTTCTTTCTCTTGTCTGTGGAGTACCCTTGTCCTCCTTGTGTTTCCTTCTGTGGATGGATGCGTGCAACATATAAAAGTGGTAAAGGGCTCTCTCTCTCTATCTCTATGTTTCTCCCTCTCCTTCTCTCTCTTAAAATTTAGGCTTATTAATATAATTTTTATGTGGCTTTTGTCTGTAGACGGTTGTTATCTCGCATGGTAGGGTCACTGTCACACCCTGTCCCCACTCGCAGATGTAGTGCGCACAATTTATAGTTTAGGTACGTGAAAGATATGTTTTCACTTTTTATTTGTTACTATTATTTATTTTTAACTACTTTTTTTAAAAAAAAAATTATTAAATATCTGAGATACAATAATAATTCTTTAAATATTTGAACCAAATTTTTTATTTAATAAAAACATTCTGAGTCTTACTTAAACTGAAAAAAAGGAGCAAAAATAATTAACATACTCTTTGATAAAATAAGATAAGAAAAAGATGTACTGTGTAAAAAATTTCACTAAATAAAATTCATAAAAACATGTGTATTACATAGAAGGTGTTTTTTATTACTTTACTGGTTATTAATTTATTTGAGTCGGGCAAAATCTAAATACAAATTATTTTATAAGAATACATAAGTTTTATAAAAAAATTATTTTTCATTTTATAAAAATATTTAATTTTAACTTTTCACTTTGTTTAATTGAAATACTAGAATTAAAAATTATTTATTCTACTTATTAAAAATATGTTTCATTATATCAATTGATTATATATATATATATATATATATATATATATATATATATATATATATATGAGTGTGTGTGGAAAAAATATTTCTATAGTCACTTTAGATAAGGTTATATCTACAGCTACCCAAAAACTATGTCATTTTGATTAATGAAAAGTGTTTCTGTAATTTTAGGTGAATTAATGAAGGGTGTTTTAGTAAAATGTATATGATAAAAAAATAAAAAAATTACAAAAACACCCTTCATTAATCAAAACGACGTAGTTTTTTGGATAATTGTAGATAACTTTATCTAAAGCGACTGTAGAAATATTTACCCCTATATATATATATTGTGTGCGTAATTCACACGACGAATAAAATTAATTATTTAATTGTGAATTTTTTTTAGTTAGCTAATATATATAATATTTTATGTATGGGAAATACTTTTCTTATGTTTAAGAGGAGAAAAAAAAAGAGTAGTGGGACTCACCCCTCTTTTGTGTGTAGAAAAATTGTTTCTCTCATGTAAAATGAGATAAATATAACTCTTTATATATTTATTATTTATTTTCAAAACACAAAGAATCCAAACAAAGAAAAGCTAGTATTACAAGTAGTATATAATTTTTATAATTAAACTTGTTTATTATAATTGTTAACCAGACCAATATAAATTGGGTCTCATCAAACACAGTTAATTCTGATCCAAAATTAAAATACTAATTGCAGTATAGCTTATATCAGTGTTTTAAAACTCGGACAGATTATCGACTCGATCGAGGTATTGGGTCATTAGGTCACTAGTTCAACCGAGTTGAAATAGATATACTGTTCACATATTAAAAAATATATAAACATTTAGAAACTACCTTCCAAAAAAAATGAGAGTGATAAAATTTAGAAATTACCCTCCAAAGAAAAAAATAAGAAATGTTTTCAATGTATCCTCAGAGTCATGTGCCCATAGATCTTTGGGCCATCTTTTCTTAAATATTTCTCTAATCTATACAAGAAACTCTTGATCTCTTAAACATGTCACAAGGAGGTAGTCTTTGAAGGTTTGTTTTGGATTCTATGAAATTCTATGATCCCTATTTTTTCATAATTAACTTAAAAAAACCAAAAAAATAGATAAATAGATAAACAAAATCAAACATCTGTTTTGTTCAAAGGTTGTGGAATCTGGGAAGTTGCTGCGAGTATCGAACAAGCTCAGGTATCCATCTTCATCAGATAAAGCTAGAATTTGGAGGTCTGCAAGAAAAATTTACCCTAAAAAAATCAAGGTTTGCCTATGTAATATTTTGGCGAGAAAAATAAAGGGATGTGCTCAAAATTGAAGGTTGAGCAAGTTTGGTTTGAGTACCTTACAGAGAGAGAGAGAGAGAGAGAGAGAGAGAGAGAGAGAGAGAGAGAGAGAGAGAGAGAGAGAGAGAGAGAGAGGGGGGGGGGAACAACTTCGATTTCACTGAAGCCAGAGACCAATCATCCATGTAAGGCCGTTTTCGAACTGTAACAACGAAGCCCACCAAAAGAAAACAAAGAAACACAGTTATAAAATGAAGTTGTTCAATAAAGTAGAGAGAGAGAAAACCTCAATAGACATTGAGCTCCTTGGAGGCGATGTGGTTGAAGAGGGATTGGGGTTTGGAAATGTCATTGAGTTTGCCCCGCTGTAGGTTTGTGCCTGTACATATTGCGTCTGAATTCAGTCCCACATCGACTAGCGTATGAGATTTCTCACGTTTTGAGAAACTTCCATATCCAGTGAGGCCCAAGCAAAATGAGCAAAGGAAACGATTTTCTAAGTTTTTAGATATTTTTAAGAAATTGCAGATTAATATTCCTTTTGCAAATGCCTTCATATGCCAAATTCCTGAAGGAAACATTATCTAAGAAGAGGAAGCTCACAGAGGATGAACCGATTACACTAACAGAGGAGTGCAGTGTAATCTTAGAGAAAAACATGCCTCCAAAGTTGAAGGATTCAGGAAGCTTCAGTATTCCATGCACCATTGGCAAGACGATTGTAGAGAGTCTTATGCAGTGTAACTCTGATGAAGAAGCTGGGAATTAATGAAGTGAAGCCAACTAGGATGATTGTTTAACTGGCCGACCGCTCAACAAAGCAAGCACATGGTATTGTGGAAGATGTGCTAGTCAAGGTAGACAAATTTCTAATTCCTGTTGATTTTGTCATCACATTGATGAAGATGCCAGTGTGCCTATGATCTTTGGGAGGCCATTCTTAGCAACCTTATGAGCGTTAATCGATGTACCTAAGGGTGAATTGATAATGCGCGTGGATGGAGAGCAAGCAACATTCAAGGTACTCATAAATGAAGCTCCTCCATTGCTTGCGTCTCAACCTAAGAATCAAGTCAATTACATTGTGGAGAAAAAGGCTGAGGAAGGGAACAAGAAGGAAGTCCATCAATGGCATGAAGGAAGCAAGCCAAAGGTGAAGATGGGAAAGCCCAAGAGCAAGGAAAAACATGTAGAAACTAAGTTTAAAGTTCTTGAGAACCCTCCTCCTCATCCACATGCATATGATCATGGAAGGAAACAATACTAGACCAAGAAGATTGGGTCATCAAAGGTAGCGTGCTTCCAACTACCATAAATCACAAGAGGTACGTCAGGCTCGTGATGTTAAACAAGCGCTTCTTGGGAGGCAACCCAAGAGTGTTGAGTCAGTCCTTTTCAATTTATTTATTTTATTTATTTTGTTATTTGTTATTTTGATTATGTTTTTACATTCCTGTTTTGTGTGGAGACAATTGAGATGTTATGATGTTTAGATATCTTTTGATATATGTTGACTTGATGCTTTAACCAGTGTGAGTGTGTTACCTGCGCAGAATTTCTTATTTTTTGCCTAGTTTAGTTTTTATTGGTGGGGACAACAATGTTCTAAATCTGAAAATTGGGCGCACCACATGCGGTACAGCAGAACCAGACAGAAATGACCTCCAACAGAAAAAAATTTCTGAATCAGGGGAGATATCTAAACCTTTTGTCTCATTTTCTGTTGATATTTTTGTTTTTGTTTTGATATTTGGTTTTGATAGAAGAAATTCTCTGAGCAACATACATGGATATGTGTTAGCTACTCATGCAATAAGATGATTAAATCTTAGAGAGCATATAAGATACTGTGTGAGAAGTCATAACGGATAAATGTTTTGAGTAATGCATTGAAGTATAAGAGTTGTTATTGCTCGTTTGATTGAATTCTTTGTTGAGAGTTACAGTTGATATGTGATGATAATGGAATTTAGATTCTAGTTTGATTGCACAGCCGTGAGGTTTGAGCCTATACAGTAACTTTTTTTAGAGAGGCCTCACTGTGATAATACTCTAGAACTTGATCTGTTTCTCTGTAATACATGCATGATCTGAAATGATAAAGGCAATTCTTTCTTGTTAACTCATTCGCCAAATAGTTGACCCGAAAAAAAAAAATTCATTGCTAGCCCTTTTGAGCCTTAGCCTGTTGTTTCTTGTTGAATTTAACCATAAGACTCTTAGCTTAATTCCTATCAACACAACTTGGATGAGATTGAAGCACTGATTATAGATATTCAAAGAATAATTTCACCGAAATAAAGTGATAGTGAAAGCAAAAGCTGGGACCAAAGAGAAAAGAAACAAAATGAAAAGTTGCAAAGCAACAGCAAAGCATGAAAAGGTCAAGAAGAAAACAGAAAAGTATGAATAGAAAGGAAAAGACTAAGTGAAATTGTGTCTGAGTATGAACAACTGAAAGTAAATAGTTGTGTTTCAATCTCATATACAGTAAAAAGTAGCCACTTTCCCAAATATTTTTACCTTAGCCTAAGCCAAGTTACAACCCTGCAAAGACCTTTGGATCTAATTGTGCATGATTTACATGTTCCTCATCTTTAGGAACTTGAGAATAGGATCAAGCTTATGGTAGTCTTATTGCACTGATGGATTGAGAGTTAAATCCAATACACAAGAGTGACAAGTGCAGTGATTATCCTGGTAAGAAGTGATCAAACTAGATTCTAATTCCTTACACCAAAAGTGATTCCTGAAAATTCTCAACTTGGAATTCACTCATGCATAGCATTATAACTCTGAATCTCTTCAATGTAGAAAATTGCATTAGTGACATAAATTCTTCTCACAGAGTTAATCCTTGTTGCCTGATGTTTGATCTTATTTATTGCTGGGGACAGCAACATCTAAATCTGGGAATTGTTTGATATGCGTCTAACATATGGTGATTTCTAAGTAAAAGAAGCAAGGAATTAATCATAAATATGTGAAAATAAGCTCATAAATGCAAGAAATATTGATTATTCCTTCTCAATCATTCTGTCACTCAATTTATGCATTTTGATAGCAGGAAACACCAAAAAGAAGTGAAAGAGATAAGTTGAAATTGCATAGTCTCGCACAGGAGTCATGAATGCAGTCCTTGATTTGTGGAGTCGCAAATTTGGCACTGATCGCGCGAGCATCATGAATGCATTCCTTGATTTGTGAAGTTTGATGAAAATGGAAATTTAATCAAATTAATGAGAGGATTATGACCTGATTGATTGGTGGAATTATGAGAAAAATGGAAATTTAATCAGAATTAATTAGAGGATTATGACCTGGTTGATTGGTGGAATTATGAGGAAAATGGAAATTTAATCAGAATTAATTCAAGGATTATGACTTGATTGAGTAGCTGGCTATATAAAGGAAGAAGAAACTCTAAAAGAAAATCATCTTTTGACAAGGAGAAATTGGAGAGGAAGCTCTCGGTGACTGAAGATTCAAGACTTCTTCTTCCGGTTTTACATTTTCATGAACTCTTTCTCATTATTTAAATTGTCAGACATGAATATGTCTGGCAAGTCTTTTATTATTGTGGTAAGGGTCACAACCCTTGATGTGAACCCCTTGTAGTTTGGTTAAATTTATATTTAATTATTTCAATTGCATTTATTTTATCCTGTTCTTCATCTATAATTCTTTTAGAATTGATCACTTTATTAGGATTGCGAGGGTTAGGGTTTTCAATAGGAATATTGGGATTCTAGTTCCTAACAAAGGGTAAAATAACAATTCATGTATGCACTAGGGATAGGCTACATGAACTGCAAACGTGGAAAATTCAATGGGTTAAAGGATTACCTTGAAAAAGGATTTCTAAGGGATTAGGATTCTAATAGGGTTAATAAAGTTAAGATCACTAAGGAATTAGGGCTTAACTAATTAATTAATAGATGGTGAATTGTTTGATCAATTAGATAATTAAATGTAACATTAATTAATATTACAAGGTGGGGATCAGAAAGGTGTTGACGTCCTTTACTGCAATAGCTTTTTAAATATTTTTCTCAAATCTCAACCTTTTATTCTAAGTTTTCAATTTTCTCTCTGAATTGTTCACAAAATATTGAATAGTTCACAATTGTTACAAACACAATTACTCTCAAAAATCAACTTTTATTCATCCAACAAAAAAGAATAGTTAAAATAATTTCGGTGCCTCAATCCTCGTGGAGACGATCTCTACTCATCATTTTATTACTTGGTATTTTACGCAACAGATTTCCATGGCAAGAAAAAATTAAATATAACCAAATATAGTATCAAGAAAATCAACCCAACATTCCCGAGAATATTTCAGCTTACCAAACAACTTTTTGCAAATATTCTCAGAAAACTCATTTTTCCATCATATTCTTGAAAATTGTGTTTCCCAGGTAAAAAAAATTTCTCCTCTACCAAACGCCTCCTTAATTGTTTGGAAGCAGGCTCGAAAATTTGCTTTCCGCCTCAACCTCTCGACAGGCCAATGAACCACAGGAGCAACCAGATCAAACATCTACTGACATTGACCTGTTGAGAGAAGCAGTTAACAATCTTTCTTCCTCTTTCTTTTCCTCAGTGAATGAGTGGGGACTGGGGAGGCAAGTTATGATTTTGCAGCTCAGAATATGAGCCTTCCCAAAAGGTGCTCCTGTAGCATACTGAAAAGAAAATTGCTCAGTATTTATTGTGGAGAGAGGAAAGTGAAACGTCACTTTTGGGTGAGTCATCAGCTGATCTAGTTGTCCTTCTCATAAGTCAACGAATTCCCTTCTTTGATGTTTCACCCTAGATTGCGAGACGATTTCTCTTGCAATAAAAGATTGGAGAAAAATTTATTAAAATTTATTGAATAATTTTTTTTTGAATTATTCCTTTTCATTTTTTAAAAAGATAGGTTGGGTATATGTGGTTTGCGCTATGGTAGTTAAAAACGAGTTTTATCTAAAATCGGAAGAGAAATGAAAAATCGTAAAACGTAAAATTGTAATACAAAACGTAGATTTTACTTGCACTCTAAAATTAAATTTTTATATACATATAAATATATATATAAAATATTTTAAAAAATAGGCCTTCTTCCACAATCCATGACTTGCACTTGTCACGAAAGGGGGTCAATCTATGGTGTCACTTTTTTTATCACACATATACCTCAGCCATACTTGTATGACACACATATCTTCATTCATTCAAGAAAAGAATTGTTTTCTTACATCTCCTTTTGCTTTAGCCGAGGAGCCTTTCCCCTAGCTTCATTGTCATCAACTTAATTGTTATCAAATAAAGCATACCTTGCTCCTCTCACCTCCTTGCATGTATGATACATACCCAACATTGGTGACTGATACAAGTTACAACTTGTATTGGAAAGAAACAGAGGAAAATTGAATTATTATTTCTCATCAAAAAATCAATTACAATGTCTATACCCTTTTATATCAGCCCTTTACCCCACTCCCACCGATTAATGCCTATTACACATGTTCCCACCCTTTACATTCAGCACACGTGACTACCTAAAGTGTATAGTCAGACACGTGGGCTTCTTAACACTTATTGGACCTTCGACTTGTATCAGCTGCCCCCCCGGTTAAAAGTGACCTTGTCCTCAAGGTCTAAGTGAGGATAGACACGGCGTAACTCTGAAATGGGCTCCCACGAAGCATCTTCTGGAAGCTGACCATTGCACTAAGCTCATGTGTTGAGGACTGCCACAGATCTGAACAACATGAGAAGAAACAATAGCAATTGGTAACTGCACAGGCTTGTTATCTACAATGTGCAAAGGCAAAGATGAGAAACTCAAGCTGCTATTACCATGGAAAGGCCTCAGAGTCAAAATATGAAATGTGGGATGAATTTTACATCCTTCAGGTAGCTGCAATTGATAAGCTACACTACTGATGACCTTCTGAATTGGATAAGGACCATAGAAATGCTTTGCTAACTTGTTATTGGAACGTCTAGAAGCTGTGATTTGTCTATAAGGTTGCAATTTCACTAGGACCATGTCACCTACTTGAAAAGAGTGATCATTGTGATGCTTATCAGCTTGGTTATGCATCCTATTCTGATCTCGTTCCAAATGAGTCTTGAGAGCAGCTAACAATTCATTTCGATGATTTAAAAGTGAATCCAATGCTTTAAGTTTCACTAATCCACGTGGGTAATGAGGGATCAATGGAGGTGCTCGGCCATAAAGAGCTTGAAACGGTGTCATGTTGATGGAAGAGTGAACTGAAGTATTGTAGTGTAGTTGTGCCCAGCCCAAAAAAGAAACCCAATGATGAATATTATCAGCACAATATGCACGTAAATACTGTTCAAGGTACCTATTTGTGACTTCAGATTGACCATCTGATTAAGGGTGGCAGGAAGAGCTTGCATTTAACTTTGTTCCACTAAGTTAAAACAACTTCTTCCAAAATTAACTCATGAAGATTGGGTCACGATCAGACACCAAGGATCTAGGGAAACCATGGTGTTTAATAACCAAATCCACAGAAAGAGCAGCCACCGTTGTTGCTGTATAAGCTGATGGCAAGGGACCAAAGTGAGCATACTTGGTCATTCGATCAACTACCACTAAGATCGTGGAGAATCCTTGTGAGCATGGCAATCCTGTAATAAAATCTAGAGTAAGGTCCTCAAAAACAGCCTCAGGGATATGTAATGGTTGAATTAAACCGAAAGGTGCTTGAGTTGTTGTTTTGATCTGTTGACAAACAACGCAACTACGAACAAACTCCCACACCTCAGCACGCGTATGTGGCCAATAAAAGGAAGCTGTTATGCGCAATAATGTACGCAGAAATCCAGCATGGCCACCTAATGGGGAGCTGTGAGCTTCAGTCACAATTATCTGCTTCTGTTGTGATTGAGAACTTAATAAGTATCTATCTTTATGGAACATAATTCCATCTTTAATATGAAGATTTGCATCAGTGCATTGACCCTTCAATATCAGCTCATGAATGGCCAGCAACTCCAGGTTGGATGCATTCTCTTCTTTAATCTGAGTAATTTTATCAAAGTGTGGCTCTGAGAAATTCACCATCAAGGATCCAGACATCCACGTGGGCTTCTTAACACTTCTATTGGACCTTCGACTTGTATCAGTGATACCTTGCAATCATGTGCTCACCTTTGATTAGCCTATTCAACTCACATTGAACTCACACCTACCCCATCATTTTCATTCACCAACCGAGGAGACTCCTACCAAGCCTCATCGCCATCATTCCTTACCCTTTTCAACCGAAGCCACTCTTTCTTCCACTTACCATCCTCGGCTGAACACCCTCCTTGACCAACAATATTACCAATCATTTGCAAACAACACCATACCAAACAACACTCAGCCAGAATTCAATGACCCAAGTTTGCACATGCAAACACAATTTCATTTTTATTTTCTCACTTTAATCTTAACTGATGGACCTCCAGCCTGTGAGACGCACACTCTTCAGTATGTCTTTGGAGCGATCATAAACATGGACTCTTCGCCAATGGCTTTGGATCCCTTCTTTGTTTTTGGATTGACGACGATCTTGTTAGGTTTGTGATATTCTCTATTTCCCCCTTACCAACAATGCTCTCTAAGTCCCAGACTCTAACATCGAAGTCGATTTTGAGAATGAGAGAATGAAAATTGTAGAAGAAAGAAAGGGAATGGCCGAAGGCATAGAGAAAAAAAATGCATCGTTTTTACGTTAATACGTTTAAACGCGGCATTTTTTACACTTTCATCAGCTTTACGATTTTGCGCTTAAACGAAAGCGTTTTACTGAAAATAAAACGTAAAAATGACGATTTTACGTTTTAAATCGCGTTTTTAACTACCTTGGTTTATGCTAACCACCCCAAAACTTCGTTCCTGCTAAGGAACGAACAAAAAAACTATTATTGAGAAAGGGAAGAAAGAAGGAACATCAATCGTTCCTGTCCTTGTTTTGGGTTTGAGTGGTCAAAGTGAACCACCCAAAAACTTTGGTCCTGCTAGGAACGAATAAAACCATGCTAAAAAAGATAACAAGGATAATACTGAGTTGCCTCCCAGTCAGCGCTACAGTTATAGTCTCAAGCAAGACTTGGTGCTTTCAGACTACACGGGAATGGAGATGGCCAACTCCTGCCCTATAGTGTTGGGAACTTTAGTATCCCCCGGCAGTGTTCCTGGCTGTTTGTTGCTTACTGATGACACAATTTGCCTAAGCTGGGTTTAAATATTTCTAACAACGACATCATTCCTTGTCATATATTCTTTCATAATACCGTCTAAGGCATTGATGCATTGTTCATCTCTGGAAAATGGAGCATTGAATTGTCTCTGCTTGTTTTGATCATAGGCTCCATTGTTCCTTGTATTGTTCTGCTACTGCTTATTGTTGTTAAATCTTTGGTTGTTGGGTGGTCTCCAGTTTTGATCTCTCTGCCCTGAATTATCGTAACCTGGATTGTTGTTCCTTCCCACATAATTGTTATTGTCCCTCGAGTAATTGAGATTCTTGCCACTATAATTGTCTGCATAGCACACTGGCAATCATTTGAATCGTGGTTGGGCAAGGTTTATTTTCAGGAGCGGTGAGTTGAGAGACATTGGCCTCGGGCTTCCTCTGGTCAGCTTTCAGGTTTTTGACTTCATTCATTGCAAGTTGCGCTTCCATGGCTGTCTGTTTATCTCACTCCAACATTCCTAGCTTCTTGGTGGGAACGACTCTCTCGATTGGCCATTGAAGGCATCTTTCAGTCACATTTTCAATGATGTTATAACGAGATTCAGACGTTCCTTCAAAGAAATTTCCTTCTGCAGCAAAATCCAAATGAGATTCAAATATATGGTCGATACCTTTGTAAAAAGTTTGGAGAACTCCCCAACTTTCTACTTCGTGATTAGGACATTTCTTTATAGTGTCCTTATATTGTTCCCATGCCTCGTAGAGATTTTCTCCATAGAACATGTAGAAGTTGGACAACTCTATCCTTACTTCTGCCATGCGAGACATGAGAAAAAATCTCTCTATGAATTTGTTAGAGAGTTCCGTGTATGGAACTGGGTAGAAGGGATTTTAGCCAGATTTTGGCTTTTGACCCCAGAGAGTGGGGAAACAACCTCATTATGATGTTATCGCCCGTAACACCATCTGCTCTAAAAATCATTGAGGTGAGCATATGGATCTTCATAAGGAAGTCCATTAAAACTCCAACCTCCCTAGTCATGTTAAACATGATAAGTTTAAGCTCAAAGTTTGAGGTTGTAACTGGAGGAAAAATAACTCCTTTTTTTGGTCTGTTCCAAGATAGAGTAGCCAGAGCTCTAAATGTAGGCTCAGGGGGTGGTGGTGGTGTTCCTTCAGTTTTAGTCCCGTTTCCATTGTTATCAATGTGGTCAGCCATCTCTCTTTCTGTTTCAATTTGCCTGAGGATTCTTCTTCTTTTGTGGAGAGTACGTTTAGGTTCCGGTTCAAAGAAATTAGTGTTAAAGAAAGGTCTTTTAGAGTCAGAGGAATAATTGGATGAATCATGAGATTCACTTATAAACCATTATACAGTAAAAATAATTCAGCAGTGTAAAGAATAAATGCTTGGTGGGTTTACTAAGGAGAAGATTTCAAGCAACTTTGGTGAGGAACAAAGTGATTTCATCCACTCTAGCAAAAATTAGGTTATCAAGCTCACTTGAAATTGAGGTGACAGTCTTGGAAAAGAAAAAGAACAATAGAAGATATGTTTTTGGGTCTTAATGATTACTTAAGATAATTTAACATAGTTGACAAAGTGACAACTTGGTTATTTACCTATATGTCCTTTACTTCATTTAACTTATTCTAGCCAATAAACTTAGTACTTCTAAACATGTATCTAAATTTCATAAAACACAATAAATTAACCTCTCACTAATTTTTTTTACAAGTTTCGAGTATTTTTGCCTCTTTTCATTTTTACCACAAAACTTGCTATAAATGCACTTTTATTTGAATATTGACTTATGACGTTTCCACAATAAACTTAGTATTTCTAAACATGTATCTAATTATTATTTGATAAAATCATAGAAATTTCTAATTACTGATTTTACTGTTGTGGGCTATTATAGATCTCTTGGGAAGTTTCTCAGGAAGTGCATAAGTGAGGACAAAGCACACTAAAAAGTTCTGTGTTGATTTGTTGGGATAGTAATTGATCCTACAAGTGGTCGGGCGTTACAACAAAATCACCATTTTGATACTAGAAACTGGACTTTTGGGGCTTTAATTTGATATATAATATGTCTTGTTTACTAAAGAAACGAAGGAGTTATGGTCGTTATAAAAACTGACCAGAATCTGTTGGTCAAAATCGAACCTGAATAGTGTTCCTTCTCTCTAAATATGAGAATGACTTTTAACCCAAAAAATTCTCATATTTTAGGACATGAAAATAGACATCTTAAGCTTTAATTTAATACCTTGCACATCCCATTTGGTTGAAAATCGAGTGAGTTATGAATATTCTAAGTTGGTTGTCGTACTAGGCCCAATAATTAAATAGGCAGCACTTTGTTGCATTCTTAAATAGGGGTTGTCTTAACCCATTTATGGTACTTAATTGACCAACTCATTTATTTCATGACATTCATATACATTATATATTCTTCCATTTATTGAGTTTCCTTAAATCATACATATTCCTCAAGCTTGGGACTCCAATCTTTGCTCCTAATAACATATCCAATGCATAATCTAGCTATCCAAAAGATTACTTATAGGATCCATCAATGGATTTTTCATATTTGGCTCCATGCCCATTAATTAACTTCATTGCCTATACATCATTAACATTCATTCAATTCTTAGCCATTCCAAGGCTTACTTCTATGATCCATCGATGGGCCAACTTAAAACATCTTCTAATTTACTTGTCATGAACTTAACATAAGCTTTACATAGACTCTCGTTGTAATTCATAAACATTCATGTTCATACATCAATGGAAAAATACATCCTGAATCTTTCCTTACAATCGTTGATATTACCATATCCATATCCATATCCATGTTCCTTTAACAATATATATATATATATATATATATATATATATATATATATATATGTTGTATCATCCCGGGCGCTGACGAGAGTGGGGAGTGATCGTCGGTGCGAAAGGGCATGGACAAGGAGCGGCTCCTGGCAGGCTTCCAGCGACGGGGATACATGAATGAATCGAATCAACACCCGAAAGAAAGGGA
The DNA here is from genome assembly GCF_033153095.1 of Gastrolobium bilobum. NCBI lineage: Eukaryota > Viridiplantae > Streptophyta > Magnoliopsida > Fabales > Fabaceae > Gastrolobium > Gastrolobium bilobum. The sequence continues at coordinate 57,200 of NW_026899250.1, forward strand.
CTCCAGAGACTATGCTGGAATGGGACGGTACAGTTGGGAATAACTTATAAGAATTAATTGGTATTACCTATACTAACAAGATGCATCTACTTTTCGGTAGCCGGAACGGAAGAACTCCATAGTTAAGCGTGCTTGACTTGGGGAAATTCTGGGATGGGTGACCTCCTGAGAATTTTTCCAAGGAAGTGTGCGAGTGAGGACAAAGCACGCTGAAAAGTCTCGTGTTAGTGTGTGGGGATAGTCGTTGATCCTTGCAAGTTGCCAGGCGTTACATGTGAATCTTACAAAATTTACATGGACAAATACAAACTCATGAAAATACATAACCATGATATAATGTCCAATTATATACATCATTGTCTCTAGTACATAATCATCATTTCTCTTTGGAATTACGTAATCCATAATCATTGTCATCTAAACAAATGTACATAATGGATTAGAAATCATCTATGAGCATCAAAATACATCTCATGTGCATATAATCATAGTAAAACTGTTTACATGATACATATACATTAAAAAATGCAAACAAGGACTGAACTTGAAAGGTATTGTGTTAGAGATGAGTGAAGAGAGAGAAACCGGCAAGGAGGCGAGAGATGCTACGACGGAGGAGGAAGATCTTCTCCATCGAAGCACAAAAAAACCTAAAGGCCCTGCTATGGAAGATCAACCTATGGATGATCACATGGCAGAGGAGGATATCCAGGTGAATGTGACTAGCAACGGGGGAAAAAAGAAGGAAGAGTCAGGTGATTCATCTAACAGGAAGTTGGTGTCATATAAAGATTCTCTCCTTGGTTTTAATGGAGGACCCCATGTTGCTGATAGCGATGAGGAAGATTGGGTAGAAAAACTACGTAAGGAAGAGGACGAAGAAGAAGGGGATGAGGTCTTTGTTACGGTTGATGGTGAGGAGGATCCTCTTTTCCCAACGTACTCTTTTCCAAAAGCCTTGCATTTAGAAGGTTGCAGACCTTGGAGACAGGCAGTGATTGTGAAACTTCTGGGGAAGAAAGTTGGAGTTAGATTCTTACTCAATCATTTACTGAGAATGTGGAATATCTCAGGCACATATGAGTTCATTGATATGGAGAATGACTACTTTTTGTTCCGATTTTCAAATAAGAATGATTACTCTCATGTTTTGGAGGATGGTCCTTGGATCATAGCTGATCATTATGTGGTAGTTCAACGGTGGCGTCCATTTTTTAATCCTTATGATGATGAGATCAGAAAGCTGGCAGTTTGGATTCGTATTCCAGGACTTCCTATTGAATTCTATACCTCTCATCATTTGTGGAATATAGGTAGTATTTTTGGTCGCACATTGAAGATTGATAGGAACTCTATCAGGAAACGTGATTCTGGTGAAGGTGATATTACAGAGAGCAAAGTTTGCTAGAATTTGTGTCGAAGTTGATCTTAGGAAAGGCTTTTTGTCCAAATTCTGGATTGCTGATCGTATCTTCCATGTTGGATATGAGGGTCTCCACTTAGTTTGTTTTGCTTGTGGAAAGTATGGGCATAGAAGGGATCAGTGTTCCCATAGTAATCTTCAACAAGATACTACGGCTTATTCTCCTGAAGTTTCTGACTCGGTGGTGCACAAGCAGCCGGAAAAAGATTCTGTTCTGGCGAAGGAGGAACCGTTTGGGAATTGGATGCTAGTGCAGCGTAATATCAAGGAGCATAGCACAATCAAAGGAGGAATCATTACCATCGGGTAGGAGACAAGTTGGCGTTGTTAATAATGCAGCGTTACGTAATAAGGCAGTTTCCAATTCTCATCCTAATCACAGACAGGTCATTCAATCAGGTTCAAGATTTCAAGCTATTGCTGAGTTGGCTCAAAAGGATAATAATATCTTAATTATTTCTGATTCTCCAGTGATTGATTCAATCAGCATTGAATCTGGTCTGACACGAATTAATCATGGGGAATTAATTGCTCATAATGAAGAACCGTTGGTGAAAAAGGATATTCAAATGGAAACAGTTTCTCCATCTGCTAACCTATCCGCGGGCAAGTCGAGAAAAGAGGTCCAAAGTCAAGGAGTAAAATTCAAAGAGAACCAAAAGAAGAAAGCAACTGCATCATCTGCTAAAGTTCATCAGCTGGTCCAGAATGCTAATATTAGCAAAGGCAGATTAAATGCTTCAAAAGGTGCAGAATCTCAAAAGAATAATTTTAAACTTGATTCTCAGAAGAATATGTCGGAGGATTTCCAAGATAGACAAATTGTCTTGCACCCTTCTTTATCTAAATTCCAGAGGAAGACGTCTCATGTGGTTAATGATCAGCAAGTGACTCTTCCTTCTTCTAGTGGCTTGGATAATGGAGGTAAACATGGAAGACCACCAGATGCTCTTACGTTAATGAGGAATTTTTATCAAACTCACAAGGATTCTATCCCTTTGGATAATTTGGACGTTTTGGGTGCGATTTCGGTCTATACCAATGCTCTTTCTTAGGGCCGGTTTCTGTTTGGATAAATTTAAGATTGTTTTTATGAATATTTTGACCTGGAATTGTAGAGGGGCTGGGAAAAGGAGTTTTCTGCCTCTAATTCGGGATCTTTCTCATAGATACAGTATTAAAGTTATGGCTTTGTTAGAAACCAGATTGAGTGGTGTTATGGAGGATAGAGCTATTCGGCGTCTTGGTTTTTCTGGTCACTTTCATCGTGATGCTGTTGGTTTTTCTGGCGGTATTTAGGTGCTTTGGAACACTGATGAAGTTTCAGTGGATGTTCTTTTTTCTCATCACCAACTTGTCCATACTAAAATTTGTTGGGTAAAAGAAAATAGAGAGGAGTTCATGACTTTTATTTATGCAAGTCCGCGAAGACAGGAACGTATTCAGCTGTGGGAAATTCTGTCTTCACTGTTTGATCAGTCCATGAGGAATGCAGCTTGGGGGATAGCAGGTGATTTTAACACTTATTTGTATGAGTATGAGAAGCTAGGTGGTAATGGGCATAACTGGAATAGCATGAGGGAATTTCGTGATTGTTTAGATGAATGTAGCTTGTCTGACATTGGCAATCAAGGTCCTATTTTCACTTGGCAAAGAAGAAATATTCAGGAACGTCTTGATAGGGTTTGCGCTAATGATAATTGGAACTTGGTTTTCCCTAACCGTGTGGCTTTCAACTTGCCTTTCTTTGGCTCAGATCATCGACCAGTGTTATTATGGGAAGGTCAACCTGCTATTTATCCGAGAGGGGGGCGTCCTTTCCGTTTTCTAGCGTCCTGGTTAACAGAGAGCACTTTTCATGAGGTGGTTAATGGATGTTGGTCAAACAATGTAAACTGGATGTATGCTATGGAGACATTTCGGATTAATGCTTCGGAATGGCATAGAAATGTTTATAGGATTGCTCTGAAAAGAAAGAATGATTTGCATGCAAGGATTAGAGGTATTGATAGATGTCTTAGTTATCAGTACAGTCATAGCCTTGAGATGTTGCAAAAGGATCTATGGAGGGAACTAGACAAGATTTATCTTCAAGAGGAAATTACTTGGTTTCAAAGATCGAAATTGAATTGGTTTGCTCTTGGTTTTCCCATTTTGGGGTGATAGCTTGGTGTTTGTGGGGGGAAAGAAATAAGGCGATCTTTGATCAAACTATCACCTCGAAGTATGGTCTCATTAGGCGCATTACCTATACTTGTGGTAATATTCAATTGGCTAATGAAACCCTTATTAAGATTGGTCATCAGGAGCTTAGAAGAGAGGAACAAGTCTTATTCACTGGAATTTTCCCTCTAAGGGTTATGTTAAACTTAATGTGGATGGTTCCAGTATAGACAGTGGACAAAGGACTGCATAAGGGATGCTGCTGGGAACTGGTTAACTGGTTTTACAAAATTCCTTGGGAGTGGTACTTCTACTTCAGCGGAAATTTGGGGGTTCTTGACAGGTATGGATCTAGCTTGGCATAAGGGATTTAGGAGAGTCTTTGTGGGAGGGTGACTCCAAGGTGGCTTTGAAATTTATAAGAAAAGGGTGTGACGTAAGTCATCCTCTTTCTGCTTTAATCATCCGAGCTCGTAGCATGCTTCAAAGAGACTGGATTATTCAGCTTAGTCATACTTATAGAGAAGGCAATTTTGTTGCTGATTTGCTTGCTACTCATGCACCTCATCAGGATGGACAGCTGATTGTGTTGGATGTCCCTCCAACGGCTTGTTTGGAATTGCTTCGTAATGACTTGAGGGGAGTTAGTCTCCCAAGATTGTGCCCAGTATAGGGCTTTTTTTATGTTGCTTTAGTTTTCATTGTATTTCCAAAAAAAAATGCAAACAAGGATCATCATATGCTAAACATCATGCTATGTCTAGCCTCTTGCCAAGAGATGCTTTGACACAATTCTTGTTGGTGCATGAAATGATATCCCCACATGGGGCGAGATCAAAATCTCAGTAAACTAAGGGTCCTTAGTGGGTCACTCTACCCTATAGTTTCACTTCATGTGTATCAACAGTAAAATAACATAGCATGCAATACATTGTATATCATTATCATTTTATTTACCCTGTTATGTACCTGTGGGACTTCTAAGAGATTCCACTTAAGGTTGTATCTCTTTGGTATTTCTTTACAGAGTCTCACTTAAGGCCGCACTCCTAGAAACATTCCACAAGGAGTCCTATAAGGCGTTATGCTCCAAGGGAAGTCCATCTCTGATCTATTTCCAAGAGATATTCCGGTTATACCTCTTCGATACCTATCGTATAAAGTCCCACTTAAGGCTACAACACTCTTAGGTAAATACTCCACAAGAGTCCTTTAAGGGCTTGTGCTCCAAGGGAAACAAATATCTATGGTTCTACTGGCTAAAGAAATCTTATAACATAAATATGTCTCATTCATCATTATAAAGGTTCTTTAAATGCATGATGTCATGTTCTAACACTATCATACACATTTATCATTGTAACAATTACTCCAATAGAGCATGGTGGAACACACAAGGGGATTAACCCCAAGCTCCAGAATTTTACCTGTTGCTGACTTCTATTTAACTGCTCTTTTATACTATCAGAATCTCAATAACAATCAATCATACCAAACAACCTATAACAAATGGCGGAAATGTGATCAACAACATACAAAACACATAAAACATCAAGTCTTTGGCTAGATTCTATTCTTAAACTTCATTTTCAGGACTTACCCCCTTTGGTATATTTCAAGAACTTTAGTCTTGAACAATGGTTAGCCCCAATGGATGTTCCTCAACCATCAGGTCACAAGGAACAATAATACAACAGTAAACAACACCAAACACACCATCATAATCCATCAATAATTCCCTAAAGCATAATTTTGAATTTTCTCTCTCCTATGTTTATGAACAATTTTCAAAACATGGTTCAAATAGTGACTTCGATATTTTCCCTTTATCAAGAACAATTCTAAGCATGTTTAACAAAAGAAACTATGTCTAAATGAACCTCAAAACTCACCCAACAACATCATTTTTGGAACACTATTCACCCAAAGTCCCAAAACCTAACCTGTGTGAAAATCCATGAAAACAAGGATTGAATGGTGGAAACTTGCCATGAATCACCTTAGGATGCTAGAAGAAGCAAAACCCAAGGCCCAATACACTCAAACTCTCTCAAAACAACAAAATCTCCCAAATTTTTGAAATGGTTGAGGGGTGATTACTCTCTCCACATTGCTCCAAGTACCAAAATAAGGTTTGGGCTTTGTTCTTGGAAAGATTTTACATACTTTTGGCTTTGGAATCACTCAATTCGGTTGAGTATAGCCTGAACTAGGTATTTTGAAAGCTTTCTCCTTTGTCTCCGATGGCCATACGAAAATGAGGAAGAAGGAAGGGTCTTGTGTGGTATTTTTGTGTCTTGGTCACTTAACTTTTTACTTCACTTTTTCACTTGATTTCTATCTAACTAGCCATTAACTTGACATTTTACTAACATGTGGTAATCTCATAAATTTTTAAATTAGCCTCTCACTAATTTATTTATAAGTTTTTAGGTAAATTTTGTATTTTACCATAAAACTCTCTGTAGCTGCACTTTAATTGAAAAGCGAATTATTTTTTAATAATTAGATAAATCTAATTATTATTTGATCAATCTTGAAAAATTCCTAATTACTCTTATACTAGTTAGGGTTATTGTATGTTGCAAGAAAGCTTGGTAGAAATAAAGTCTGGTTAAGGTAAACTTCTGGACCTTGGGGTTGGATTGTGTGGCATATGATAGTGATAGTGCTCTTATGATCATGCATTGATTTGAAATGACAAACTATATGTATGGTGTGCTATGTATATATGATTCTCTGGCCAGTACAAAATACATGATTGTGTGGGGCTTCCCCTGGACAAGCCCTGTGTGGATTGCCAAGTTGTAACAACCCATTGTACACCGATATTATTAACATTAATTATGATATTAAGCGCAGTTACAATCACAGCAATTCATTTATAAAAATGCGAGTAAACTTTTTCCGTTATTACGTGAGTATTTAAAACAATAAAAAAGCGTAATAATTAAAAGTTGTGACCATAATCGTAAACTATTGTGGAATACTTATTTAGACTACTCTTATAACTTATTTTACTTACTACAAGTCACTAAGGGGTTCCCATAAACCCACTTAGCTAATTTATCAATTTTACATTCTCTACCTATCCGAACATGGTGTTCAGTCTTTAATTTTCTGCGGATAAACCGCATTCAAAAAAACTTACATTCTCTACACTTAATTAAATTTCTAGGAAGCCATCACACGATTTATTTAAAGCTCGTTTTGCTCCGGATATCGCTGTTTGAAGTTGGACAAGCAAAACTGTCAACCAACCCCAAAACAGCTCCAAACATCTCTCACTCCACGAATTACTGCAGAAAATCCACTCAACTTCTGCGGATCTGTGCACTGCATGACCCGAAATATCTTGTCCAACGCCTGTAGCCAACGTGCCGCAGCAACAGAATCAAAGAATCCATCAAAGGCATTCAGCTGGCGATTGATCTCATCTCGATCCTCAACAAGAACAGGGACGGTCTGCAAGGCCCCCGTAAGGTGACTGCCATCTCCCATCTGACTCTGAGAGTCATCCTGCAGACTGGGTGGAGGTGGTGTGGTGGCGGTGGAGGTGGTGGCGGAGGAACATGACCAACATCAGGGCCATTCCTCATCTCCTCCAACATGACTCTAAACATCGTCATGTTCGCCAGACGGTTGGCCTCCAACACGTCCTCAGTGGCCTTCCTGTTCTCCTCTCTAACGGCGTCCAGCATGGCCTGGTTTGCCATTCTCATGGCCTCCTGTCGGCTTGTCGGGCCGCCTGCATCTCAGCCAATGCAGCCAGGACAGGATCGGGCCGATCCTCCGAAGTCTCGCGGTTTCTCCCGGGTCTTACCATGACTCTGCACAAGTTACACAAATTATGAGTTGATCAGGCCCACGCAATATGGTCACATATGCATTATCATAATAATACTCGACGGAGCAAACACAAAAAACAGACACAACCAAACATCCTAATCATTGCAATACATGCAGACTTTTCCCTTGAACCGTTGCTCTAATACCATAAAATGTAACACCCCGTGTATACTTGGAATATTAACATTACATCGTATTAAGCGGTGCTTAATTAAAAATGCGGAATATTCTTTTTCTTTTCAATTATGACATCATTATCAATTACCAACTTGATTACTTAATCAATTTCATAAAATAACGCCTGTATATAAATTGCAATAAGACATCTACTGAAATACCTCAATATATAAATAAATTGTGTATCTAAATCACGACATTGCATCTCGTAATCCGGACAATATCCTGATACATTAATACAACTCCAAAAGACTCAAGACATAATCAAGACATAACAATACTATGTGTCATGGACAATCCCCATGCTCACCAAATAAACATAGTAAACAACCAGTCTCAACATAAAACTCCATAAACATAACTGAAGCTATAAGCATATAAGCAGCATGCATATCCAGCATTCAATATGGCAGCATAATATAACAGCAATCTAACTCAGCTCCGGCCTTCTGCCGCCTGAGGTCTCAACATTACCTGACCCTGAAATAAGCATTCCCCAAACGTGGGGTGAGATCTCTAAACAAGAAATCTCAGTAAGACAAGGGGTCCTCAAGGATCTTCCACCCCAAGCTCACTTACATGTGCAATATAAGTTCTAAAAGCATTTATATCATTATCAGTTCCAAGACTATGTAGTGCAACAGCTATCTATGGCATGTGTGTAATCACTACCTACTGGCCAGAGAAATGTAGGAATACATCTATTCCCTACATGTAGTACAAGGAACACCACTTGCACCTCACCCACAGTCTCACCCTCTTGTATGTTCTACATACTCAGGCTTACCGTATAGGTGGAACACCTCCATGCATATCAACAAGGCACTAACACACAATAGCTCAACAGCATTTCCAAAACATCAAAAGTATGTAACACAGCATGCATATAACCATATCCCCATGGGACATGGTGGAACCACAACATGGCTAAACCGAGGACACGAAAGCTTACCTCTAAGCTAGCTATCCAATGCCACTAGCTCAAAGTCCAATCACAGCAGATCACAATCTGATATGGACCAAATATAAATCAATAAACATGTACCACATGCATACAAATTAAAGACAACGCCTTTTAATTACGTTTTATGTCTTAAAGCTTCTAACAAAGCCACAAGCCCTTAATCACATGATTCTGGCTTAGTCCATTAATTACAGAAGTTCAACTTCATCAATCTAGGGTCTACAAACCCCCCAATAGCCTACTGTACACACAGCACAACTACTGTTAGGCGAAATCCCAGAATATTCGGATATTCCTCGGGACCATATCCGGATATGCAATATCCGGATATCTCACTGTCCACAGATTCACATATCCGGATATCCAATATCACGATATCCCAAAACCCCATATCCGGATATCACATATCCGGATATCATATCCGGATATCCAATATCCGGATATTCCACGGGCAGATATCCGGATATTTCACGACAGAATGCAGTTCCTGCATTTCGTGAAGATATCCTTCAAGGTTGGGTTTTTACCAATTTTAAACACTTAAACATGCATTTCTAGGTGTGTTAAGCATTACCCAACAACAAGTTATCATCTTTTAACCTTAACATGCATCAAGCTTCTATTTTTAAGCATAAAACTCAAGATCAAAGGGTGGTACAACATACCAAGGCTCAAAACTCAGAATGGAGATGCTCTTGGAGCTCAACACAGCCCCTCAAGTCTAACTCAAGGAAGATGCATGAAAATGGCTTCACAAAGGTTGGTTCTTTAACACAAAAGGTCACCACTTGGACCTCCAAAAACCAAAACCAAGCTTTTCACAACCCCAAACCACCAAGTCAGAACCAAAACTTCACCACACAGGTTCTCTAACTCAGAAAAGCACCACAATGCAGTCCCAAGGCCAACCCTCACCCTCACCAAGTGTTTAAATGGAAGAACAAGCATCAAAGGTGAATGCTTGCTCAAGAAATGGAGAAGGAAGCCTAAGAACACTATTTCTGGTCAGCCTCCAAGAAAAGCCACGCATCAAATCAGTTTTCTAGGGCTTTGTGCCCTTACAAAGGGTATATATAGCCAAAACTCATTAAAACGCACAGTATTAACTTTAATTGCTACGCTTAGCATTTTAATCCCAAACTTTGGATTCTGAAACTACACATTTTTCCAAGAATTATCATATTTTTCTTATAATTTTCTGAGCACCTTTCCGGTACGCGCTTTTCAAAGCCAGCACCGGTTTCTAGCACCAGTTCTCATTATTTGGACTTGAAACTCGTTTTACAAGTCCTACATATTATTCTAGTAATTATCATGCACTTATTATAATTTTCCGGGATACTTTTTCGGTACGCATTTATACCGGCTAGCAGAACCGGTATCTGCACTTTTCTTCCGAAAAGCGACTTTCAGCATTCTTAATTACTAAGCCATGATCATTAAAGCCTCTTAATGATTACTAGGGTCAATTATGGGATCATTTCCTAATTTTGCATAATTAATTAATTAAATACCTTAATTAATGGTGCGGGTTCTTACATTCACCCCACCTTTTTAGGATTTTGACTTCAAAATTAGAAACATACCTGGTCGAAACTCGGGGTATTGCCGGAGAAGCTCGTCCTCACGCTCCCAAGTACACTCCTCAGGAGTTCTTCCGGTCCACTGCACCTTGACCATTGGAATGATCTTGCTCCTCAACTGCTTCTCGCCACGATCGAGAATTCTGAGTGGTCCGACGGGAGTCTTCAGGTTCTCTGGAACCTCCACATCATCAGGCTGCACCACGTGCGAATGATCTGCTATGTACTTTCGAAGCTGAGACACGTGAAACACGTCATGGATGTTAGCCAGGTTCGGAGGCAAGGCAAGCCGGTAGGCAACAGGTCCTACTCTACCAAGGATCTGGTATGGCCCAATATATCGCGGGCTCAGCTTCCTCACTTCGAGTGCCCGACCAACACCGGTGACAGGTGAAAGTCTCACAAACACATGCTCACCCTCACTGAACTCCAGCGGACGATGCTTGACATCATAGTAGCTCTTCTGGCGATTTTGCGTCTGCTTCAACTTTTCACGGATCATCTGGATCTGCAAGGTGGTATCTTGGACAAAGTCCAAGCCAAAAAGCTCCTTGTCCCCAACCTCAGACCAACAAGTAGGAGTCTGACACCTCCTACCATACAGTGCTTCGTAGGGCGCCATGCCCAGGCTAGCATGAAAGCTGTTGTTGTAAGAAAACTCAACCAACGGAAGGTACCTATCCCATGCCGAGCCCTGCTCCAATGGGCAAGCTCGCAACATGTCCTCCAAGGTCTGGATGGTCCTCTCAATCTGTCCATCAGTCTGAGGGTGATAGGCGATACTCAATCTCAACTGTGTACCAAAAGCCTCCTGCAGCGCCTCCCAGAACCGAGATGTGAACTTTGGGTCCCTATCACTAATGATACTCTCGGGCACCCCGTGAAGCCTCACAATCTCGCGGACATAAAGCTTGGCCAACTGCTTTGTAGTGAAGCTCACCTTCACTGGAAGAAAATGGGCAGACTTCGTCAGTCTGTCCACGATGACCCAAATAGAGTCACAACCCGCCTGAGTCTTCGGCAATCCCACCACAAAGTCCATGGAAATACCTTCCCACTTCCACTGTGGTACTTCAAGAGGTTGAAGTTCACCAGACGGTCTCTGATGCTCAATCTTCACCTTCTGGCAAACCAAACACTTGGATACAAAGATAACAACATCTTTCTTCATGCCCGGCCACCAGAAGTTCTTCTTCAAGTCTTGATACATCTTAGTAGCACCAGGGTGGATAGAAAACTGACCCTTATGGCCTTCTGCCATAACCTCTTCTGTCAACGAACCTCGAGGAACTACAATCCTCTGCTGAAACAAAAGCAGTCCATCATCATTCCAAGACACACCGTCTTGGTTCTTCACATAATCCAGACACTCTCTGAACTTGTGCCTCTTTGATCTTTTCTAGCAGCTCGTTCACAACATCTGTTACTTCCAACTCGAGAAGTACACTCTCACACGGAGCGGTCACTGCCAAGTTTCGAAACTTCTTAACCACATCAAAGTTACCAAGTAACAAACTGGATGAACTACTGGATTTCCGACTCAAAGCATCAGCTACCACATTGGCCTTGCCAGGATGATACCTTAGCTCGAAGTCGTAGTCCTTTATGAACTCCATCCATCTCCTCTGCCTCATGTTCAACTCCTTCTGGTCGAACAGGTACTTCAAACTCTTGTGGTCACTGAACACCACAAACCTCAAACCAAAAAGATAATGCCTCCAAATCTTGAAAGCAAACACAATAGCAGCCAACTCCAAGTCATGAGTAGGGTAGTTCTCCTCATGAGGTTTCAACTGCCTCGAAGCATAGGCAATCACTTTGCCCAATTGCATCAACACACAACCTAGCCATTCCCGGAGGCATCGGTGTAAAGCTCAATCTCAAGCGCAGGATCAGGAAGGACCAACACAGGAGCAGTAGTCAGTATCTCCTTCAACTCTTGAAAACAGACCTCACACTCGTGAGTCCACACAAATGGAGTCTCCTTCCGAGTAAGGCGAGTCAATGGCAAAACCATGGTGGAGAATCCCTTAATGAACCTCCGATAGTAACCTGCCAAACCTAGAAAGCTCCTCACTTCCGTAACTGTCTTGGGTCTCTCCCAATCCAGCACAGCCTCAATCTTGTTCGGATCCACTGCAACTCCCTCAGCAGAAATAACATGCCCAAGAAACTTCACAGACTTGAGCCAAAACTCACATTTGGAAGGCTTCGCATACAACTTCTTCTCCTTTAGCACTTGCAGAACAGTTCTCAAATGCTCCACATGCTCTTCCTCCGTCTTGGAGTAAATCAAAATGTCGTCAATGAAGACGATCACAAACTGATCCAGGTACGGCTGGAAAATCCGGTTAATGTAATCCATGAACACAGCAGGTACATTGGTGAGACCGAACGGAATCACCAAGTACTCAAAATGACCATATCTCGAGCGAAATGCGGTCTTCGGGACATCCTCCGGCTTCACCCAAATCTGATGGTATCCGGACCGGAGATCAATCTTGGAATACACACAAGCACCCCTGAGCTGATCCAACAGATCATCAATCCGAGGAAGGGGATACTTGTTCTTGATTGTCACCTTGTTCAGTTGTCTGTAGTCGGTGCACAATCGCATTGTCCCGTCCTTCTTCTTCATAAAGATAATCGGTGCTCCACACGGAGACAACACTACACGCTTGGCACAATAGTCAATCATCACACAATTTCTGGACAGCCAATCCATGCCCAGAAATAACCTCCAAGTTGGCCATCGGCAATCCTATCAGATCCACCGAGAACTCACGGCCATCCCACTGAAACGCCACATCGCGATGAATAGTGGTAGCATCACATCTTTCTCCGGTGGCGGTGGTCACCCACAGCGGTGGAGAAAGCACAGACATGGGCAACTCAAGCCCCACAACAATCGGGGTAGCAACAAAAGAATGCGTAGCCCCTGAGTCAAACAAAATATCAACATTTGATGTACCAATCGTAGCAGTCTGACAAGGTTCGGAGCTCGATCTGACTGCTGACGATCCAAAGTATAAACTCTCCCAGAAGATGGTGGCACTGCCGGTGCCGAAGTAGGTGGAAGGGGAACCATCTGAAGTGGCACTGCCTGCACTGCAGTAGCCCTCGCCGTCGCCGACAGACAGTCTCTGGAGAAGTGGCCCTCCTTGCCACACTGAAAACAAATCAACTGGCTGGTAGAACATGACCCAAAATGAGTCTTCCCGTATTTGTATGTATCCTGTTGGAAAATATTGTACTTTGCCTTGTGAATTTGGACCTATTGGAATTCTGTTTTGAAGACACATTTGATTCGAATTTCTGTTGTCATAGTCATGGAAACTATGATTCTCTGATTCTGATATTTAGTCATGCTGATGAACATCATAAGACTGCATTTTGTCATGTGTGCGCGAAGCAAATCATATCATATCATACAACATTATGCATTCAGTTTTGGAAACCGAAATATTTGATAAAAGTAAGCATACGTTTGAGCATGCATCATATAGGCATCCCTCAGGTTAGGGAGAAGGACTCGTGGCTCAGTTCGCATAGGTCGCAGTTGGAATTCCCCTCTGTTCGGGCCAAATGGAATCTCCACTGTGTTAGCTAGTATGTGCACCTTAGTGTTATGAACATACAGTATTCTGGCGTTATATACGCATTCTGATTAGTATTCTGGAGTTATATACGCATTCTGATTAAATTTTAGTATATGTTCGGAATTTATTTGATGATGCGACTGTTTTGGAAATTCTGTATATAGACTAATATTGTTGCACTACTGGTTTTTCTGCCACACTACTGGGATTTTCTCACCCCTTTGGGGCTCAATTTTTATAAATTGGAGGAGAATGAAGAAGCACATGATGAAGTATTTGATTTAGACTTATTCTGTTTGATTCTGTTGTTTGGAGACTCTACTGTTTGTTCACTATTTCTGATGGTTGTATGCTGCCTGTTTGAAGTTGATGTAATATTTTGTGAGACTGGAAAATATTGGAAAAGTGTCTTGCCTTGCTGTATTTGGATTTTTATATTCTGCCTGAAACGTACGTAATTCTGGTAGTTGATTTGCAAAACCAATTTCTGCTGTATTAAATTCAGAATCCTTACTCCGATTTTTCGAGCACTTGCGAGTTCTGTTTCTGAGGCTACAGACTTCTGTTTGGGATATAATTTATATGTACGTAAAGCCCCAGATGTCTATTTTCAAATTATATAAAGTTTATGTCAAAAGCTTGTAAGCCCGATTTTATATAATTTTTGCAAGTCAGGTAGGTTCTTGGAAAAATTGCACTGATTTAACGTGTATCTTGCGAGTTCTGTTTACAAGGCTATATAGAACTCCGAACGAATTATATTTTATATGTATGTGAAGCCCCAGGTTCCTACTTTCTTCGTGTCAAAGAAAATTTTAGAAAGCTCGTAAGTTCAATTTTAAATGATTTTTTTCAAGACAGACTGTTTTACATGGAAGGATTCACTGTTTCAGCATCAAAGTTTTATGAAACTCTTCACCGTTTTTTCCTATGAAACCCGATTTCAATACAAGCTTTTAATTGTGACTTCAAAGTGCATTTTCAGATTTTAATACGTAACGTTGCAACTCTAATAAGATTTAGCAGACCTCTTTCTTGGATGCATACAAGGGAGGGTGTCACAATACTAGTCGCTTTGACATACACGCATACATTCATAGGCATAATAAATCACATTTATTTTGGGATAGTAATGGTACTCATGCCATCTTCTCGCATCATGCTCCTTAAGCCGCGGCTCCTCCATGGACTCCTCCATGCCTAAAACGCCATTAGCCTAACTTCTAATTACATATTAATTCAAGAAACCCCAAGTTACATTTGGGGGGAGTAAGGTGAGAAAGGAATTTACACAAGAGTAGAGAAAGACAAGGCATACAAGCCTTATTTACCAAAATTAAATTACAACAATTAAAATTTAATTTTGTGCACCTTGACCATCCCCTTCCTTTATTTGCACATGAAAAGTTAGTAACCAAACAAGCGCAAAAATAAACTAAATATGTTCTATGCTTTTACATGGACATATTAACTTTTAACATATCCAAAAAATCAAAATTTTATGCAAAGTTCATATTTTTACCGAATAAAAAATTAAAGATCAAATCTTTATTTGATCTAAATGTCAAAGATCATATCTTTAACCAACAAAATGTAAAGTTCACATTTTTAATCAATTAAAACGTCAAAGATCAAATCTTTAACCAACCAAAACATAAAGGTCACATTTTTAACTGATTAAAACATCAAAATCAAATCTTTAATGAACCAAAATGTAAAAATCGCATTTTTAACCGAATAAAAGTATCCTAACTTGTCGATAGTAAAGCAACAAGCTCTGATACCACTTGAAAGTAGCCTTTGTAGGCCATGAACATGAAAGAGGGAAAAATTAAAAAAAAAATTATGCGGAAGAAGCAACCTTTGCCCACCCTCAATCATGTTTAACCATGAATCATGCAATAGACATGTTAGGGTTTAAAGTAGATACCTTTATTCGGATTATTATTCCTGTTCAAATGCGCTCTTGATCAATTCTTTAGACTTGAAGAACACAAGTCCTCCGATGGAAATCCACACCACCTTGTTGTCTTGTAAGAGAAGAACCCTTCTTCGAATGCCCAATCTCTTTCAAAGGAGGTTGCTAGACTCAAAAGAAGAATAGAGATTGGGTAGTGCCTTTGGTTATTCCAAGAAAGAGATAGCCGCCACACTGATGTGTGTTGGCTAAGGTTTCAGTGGAGAAAATTAGCGATGAAGAAAAGATACAAAACTAAGAAAGAAGAGGGGCTATATATAGATGTGGCGACTCATTAACCTAAGACTAGGTCAAATCAGCGCCCTCATCAAATCCCAATCTTATTGGATGATTTCCTTAATTTTATCCAATCAATCTGATTGATTGGTTGCCCCAATTTCAGCCAATTAATTTAATTAATTGGTTTCCTTAATTTTACCCAATCAATCCAATTGATTGGTTTCCCAAATTTCAGCCAATTAATATAATTAATTGGTTTCCTTAATTTTGATCAATCAATCCAATTGATTTGTTTCCCCAATTTCAGCCAATTAATTTAATTAATTGGTTTCCTTAATTTTGGTCAATCAATCCAATTGATTTGTTTCCAATCAATCTAATTGATTGATTTCCTTTATTTTCTAAATCTTCAATAAATCTAATTTAATGACTATATTTAAATTCCAATTTTAAATTCAAAATTCAAAATTAGAATTTAAATTAATTTTATTTAAATTCAAATTTCAAATTCGAAATTCGAAATTAGAATTCAAATTAATTTTATTAATTTACCATTTAAATTAATTAGGTTACATCATGGATCAAGTCCAACTTGACCCATGATGCCACCTACTCTCTCTTGGCTCAATATGTGGGCTTTTCCAACTTAGGCCCATTATGCGTTATTGGGCCCAAAACACATATGCTAAAATTTAAGATAACTTAAGGTGTTTGTGTGCGACCCATCAGGCCCAACATAGCCACTGACATAAATGGGTTTGGGCCCATTAGGCCCAATCCATCTAATGACAACACAGAGTACTAGTAATGCTTTGTTGTCCAGAGCTAGTTGAGTTCATCGAATGATCAACCTGTTATACCTATTTGGTTACCGTGTGAATTGTCCCTTCGTCTCGGTTATCCATCCCATTGACCTAGGTCAAGGAAAACGTATCAATCCTTGCGGTCTAGGGTTAGCTTTTACGGAAACAGGAAATATTCATTTATAGACTATAAAGAGCGGGCCATCTCATGACTCCTTTACTATGCATAGATTCCCGAGTTCCGTAAAGGTCATCCCGGTTTCACCAGTCTACGGATAACCTAATCTCTCATAGAGATTGACGAATTCCTTTAGCTTGTCACACTAACCCTGAGTCCTTAGGGCATACCTAAGAGTATACCTACGAGTCTCTATTTTTCAGGCAGACAAGATATACAATCAAAGCAAGCCTTCCAAAGCACAGGTCTATACGACAACGTTAGGTCTAAGGAAAGATACACCCAAATAATAAGAGACATTACCTATTGATACTATCTGTGAGATTTCCTTGTAGTGTCTCTTTGTGGGTCAGTTCAGTGCGAGCTATTCTCCAATAGGTCCACCCACGAGTCAGCTAAGACATCTCCATGTCTGTAGCTCACAAGGACTCTACCTTGCATCTCCATGCAAGTAGTTAAGTCATGCTAGTCTTACCCGAGATCACCAATGCCCATTATCGGTATCTCTAGACTAGGAACATATTTCTGGCAATGGACGTGTGGTGTCATTGAGCCCTCATGATCGTGATCCCTATCACAAATCCTTAATGTGACACTCGTTCCATTCCAAGGGCTTTATCCAGTTACTCATATTCAATATTTGAGACATGTAATGTGAAACAAGATAAATAATGCTTTTATTCATAAAATATATTCATAACAAATATAGAAGTACATGGGTCCATCTGACTCTCAGATTGTCTCTAGAACACCTATGTACTAACATTCTATGTACCAACACACATACTATATGCATGATCATGTTATTCTAAATTACTTACATACATTTCCTACCATCACCCTCAACGGGCATGGTGGAACAGACAAGGGGATCAAGCCCCAGTACCAAGAGGTTACCTTAATAAACCTCTCCACTTAGCTCCAAAGCAGTATATTTTCCGGGCTCGTTACTCACAGAAATGCCTACACAGAGGACATTCCCAATTACTTAAAACTCATACGAACACATGCAAGTTACCAATTATAAGAGCATGATTCTAAGCACTTACCTCAATCTCACTTGGTCCAGGACCAAGGGCAATGCACCGACTCACGGTTCGGGGTTCAAATCAACGTACGACAACCTACAACAACCATGTACGAATCATCAGTACACGACAATTCTATCAGAACACGAAAAACGTCAAAAACCTCCCCTACACCTTGTAGGTTCTGCCAAACATGTGTCAATACACATTTTATTTTTCTAAATTTTCTTTCTCATTTTCTTAGGCATCCTTAGGTTGTCGAAAGGCCATATCAAGTGCCATTTTTCATTTTCCGTCTTTTAAACGTCGTTTTGCTTAATATTTTGCTCTATGTACAATTAAACACTCAACACTACCAACTATTTTTCCATTGGTTTTCCAACCTTCTAACCGTTAAACCCCTAGTTCATCAGGTTTTTCAGCATGAATTTGTATTAATTTGTGTGATTAATTGGATGAAAAAGAGGTTAATGTACTGGAAATCCCTCAAGTGTATGTTCTGAAAGCTTTGTTGAAAATCGACACTGTCTTGTAGGGAAATGAAGCTCAAGGAGCAGCAGAGAGAAGAAGAAGATTCTGGAGAAAGGGAGAAGTGTTGAGCGCTAAAACGTCCACACAGACCGTTTTAGCGCGCTGCTACAATTTGAAGGCAAAAGTTACTGGTGCCGAGCGCTAAAACGTCCAACACAGAACGTTTTAGCGCGCTGCTGCAAACTAAGGACGAAAGTTGCTGGTCTTGGGCGCTAAAACTCCCTGACCAAACGTTTTAGCGCCCTGCTGCTGCAAAAAGACTCTGGTCTCGAACGCTAAAACGTCCAAGCCAAGTGTTTTAGCGTTGGAGTTGGTTGGAAGCAGTTGAGCATTCACCAGACATGGACGCTAAAACGTTCAACAGCTCACGTTTTAGCGCCCAAGTTAGTTGAAAGCAGTTGGATATCCGTCAAACATGGACGCTAAAACGGCCATATAGAACGTTTTAGCGCCCATGTTAGTTTTCAGTTGTAATTTGTAACATTATAAAAGGCAAGGGCCTTCACATTTCTGAGGGGATCCAACACATCTCTCTCTCATATATCAGTTCCTCTGATCTGACTTCTCTCTCTTACTTTCAAAATTCTTAGGAGTAGTGTTGTATTAGTTAGTGTTTCATATGTAATTGCACTTGAAGATTGAAGACTTACTATCATGACAATGGAGTTTGATCTTTCTTCTTCCTTTGTTTGTATTTCAATTATGTCTGAGTAGAGTCCTTTGTAGTATGATTCAATGAAACTCAAGTTTGAATTTATGAATGGTTAATTATATGTTTTTTATCTATTATGTGATTGTATGAAGTTGTCTTGATTAATTCTTCATGTTGATAAATAGTGTAGAACAGACATGTTTAAATTGTTTCTCTATTTTTGACAACTTCATCATTAGTGTTCTAGTAGTCAAGACATTGATGCTAGGATTCTGATGTGGTCTTAAGACTTTAGTGATTAATGCATGTATTAAGAAAGGAATCAGCAAGACATTGGGATTTCTGATTAATGTATCTATCAAGGTAGTAAGACATTACATCTTGAGATGATAAGAAAAAAGTTGATCAACATCACATAGTAGAAAATTCATAATGGAAATTGGTTCATCCATAAATTCATGCTTGAGGGAAATTGACATCTGACTACTTGTTAAGTTATATTCACATCTTATTTGTTTATCAATTCTTTAATTTTATGCAATTTCAATTTTGGGTGACAAGAAATTAATGCAATTCAGAATTTTTCGGTTGATTCAACTTAGTAACATTTGGTTAGTTAGTGCTTGACACAAATCCTCGTGGGAACGATCTTTACTCATCATTTTATTACTTGTTTGACTAGTGCACTTGCTAAATCTAACAACAAGTTTTTGGCGCCGTTGCCGGGGATTTGTGTTTCAACATTGACAGATACCATTGGTTGTTGAGATTGAATCTTTTATTTTTTTCAGCACTTTATATTTTGTGTGAATTTTTGTTCTCTTGTAATTCTGGTGTATGCCCTACTATTGATCAAAACTCTTTGTTGTTTGACCCAGAATTAGAAAGGACAATCAGAAGGAACATGAGGGCAGCCAGAAGAAGGCAATTACAGGAAAGGGGTGAACCAAGTGGTGAACCAAGTATTACAGTACAGGAAGAGAACTTGCAGAAAATCTTGTGCAACCACCACAGAGGACACTGAGAGATTACATGACTCATGCTGTCATTCCACCCATTGGAAGTGTGGTTCGACCTACAGTAGAGCCCAATAATTTCGAATTGAAGCCTGCATTAGTACAGTTGGTGTAGAAAGAACAGTTTGCTGGAACAAGTGCAGAGGATCCATACCTGCATATTGAGAACTTTTTGCTGTTAAGTGATACTGTGAAAATCAATGGAGTGACCAGAGATGCCATTTTGTTGAGGCTCTTTACTCATTCACTGAAGGATGATGCCAGGAGATGGCTACAGGCATTACCACAAGGGAGCATTACAACTTGGGATGATCTGCAAACCAAGTTCTTGGCCAGATTCTTTTCAGCATCCAAGAGGGCAAAGTTGAAGGATGAGATCACAGGATTCAAGCAAAAGGAGTCAGAGTCTATCTATGAGGACTGGGAGAGGTTCAAGACACTCTTGAGGAAATGTCCACAACATGGAATAAAAGTGTGGAATCAAGCAGCAACATTCCTCCAAGGGTTGACAACCAACACCAGGACATTGGTGAATGCCACAGTAGGTGGTTCATTGACAACCAAGACCCCTCAGGAAGCCCTTGACATCTTTGAGTCTCTAGCATCTCAGGAGTTTGACAATGCTCCAGTGAGTGACAGAAGGACATGAATTAATAAACTTGATGGCTATGATGCTTTATTAGCCAGGAATGACCAGTTGCAGCAAGTTCAGAAACAACAACAACAACAACTAGATGCTCTCACCAAACAGCTTTCTTCTCAGAAGGTTGCTTCTGTGGACACTGATTCTGTGTGTGCCATTTGTGGGAAAAGCCATGTTACTGATGATTGTGACTATGGAGGGTATGCTGAACAAGCAGAAGTAAATGGAGTATGTTATGACCACAACAACCAGAGGAACCTTAACAACCAGGGGCGAAATGTCTATGTGCCACCATGGAAGAACAAGAATCAACACCCAGGGTTCAGTTACAGTTCCAACCATCAGTTGAATCCTCCACTACATCCTCCACCACCACATTCATCACAGCAAGGTGATGCTTCTGCATGGGAGAAAACTTTTGCCCAGTTATCAAAGACTACTCAAGATTACATCCAGGGGTCAAATTCTTTCAGGGAAGAAACTTCTGCTTTCATGCAAGAGACCAAGACTGCATTCAGAAACCAGGAAGCATTTATCCGGAATTTGGAAACACAAATTGGCCAGTTGTCTAGACAGATAGCTGAGAGGCCACAGGGCAATTTCCCTGGTGATACTATGGTGAATCCAAAGGAGCATTGCAAGTCCATAATAACAAGAAGTGGGCTTGTGCTTCAACCGGTGAATAAGAAAGTGGATGAGAAGAAAGTGGAAGAAAAGAAAAGTGAGGAGGAAGTTGTTGTTGAGGATGTTGTAGTTGAAAATAATGATAAAAAAGAGAAAGTTGAGGAAAAGAAGAAAGAAGAAGAGGTAGTGGTTGACAAGAGTTCTTTACCCCAGAAGTTGATGAAGTGGGAGAAAAAGAAGATGGCTGACAAGCAGGACCAGCCAATCAACCTATCTCCATATGCTAAAGTGCCTTACCCTCAACGGTTGAAGCAGGAAATCCAGAAGCAGCACTATGCAAGGTTTCTGGATATTTTCAAGAAGTTACAGATTAACATTCCATTTGCTGAGGCCTTGGAGAATATGCCTCACTATGCCAAATTCATGAAAGATCTTCTGTCTAAGAAGAGGAAATTGAAGGATGGTGAGACAGTGGCCTTAACAGAAGAGTGTAGTGCCCTGATCCAGAAGAAGCTTCCACCAAAATTTAAAGATCTAGGAAGTTTCAGCATCCCTATTGCCATTGGAGGTGTGGAAGTAGGGATGGCACTCTGTGATTTAGGGGCCAGCATTAACTTGATGCCATTGACTGTATGTAGAGCTTTGGGAATCAACACCTTGAAGGATACCAATCTTATTCTGCATCTTGCAGACAGATCCATCAAGAGACCAGAAGGTGTGGTTGAAGATGTTCTGGTTAAGGTGGATAAGTTCATTTTTCCAGTGGACTTTGTGATTCTAGATATGGAGGAAGAAGATACTGAAAGCCCTCTACTTCTAGGGAGGCCATTCTTAGCAACTGCTAGATCCCTGATTGATGTTGAACAAGGGAAGCTAATGC